>NC_090894.1:9067730-9080230 GCF_036669925.1 Montipora capricornis
CTTTTCTAATGGTCCGTCCCTTAATTGCTGGTTTTCACTCACGTGATCAACAACCATGGTTTTCAACGAAAACAAAAGGAAGCGTTTGCATAATAATAGAGTTAAATTCCCGGAGGATTTGGTCGGGGCACCAACATGGCCGCCTTTCTTTGTTTAGGGACACCAACATGGCGGTCGTGACGTCATGTGAAAACCGAGAATTGCCACCTACTGATTAATTCGCTTATCAAGAGTCCAACACCATTGTCGCTGATTGGACGTCAATCAAATGTTTCCATGACGATGCTCCTGTTCTCTTGGGAGCAGTTGAATTCGTCATGGAAACATTTGATTGACGTCCATATAAATTTTGCTTTCGCGGGACGCGTGTTAATTATAATTTTATTAATCACTGTAGTATAAACTCGGCTGATGTAATGAAAACGAAACGGGACCAATTTACTATCTCGAAATGGTTTTCCACAGGTAATTAAAAATTGGTTTTCAGTGGAAAGAATGACGACACTGTCGATTCTATCAGTAAGAAAATGTCTTGATATTTTACTAACAATATTGTCCGGCAATTTTTAAACAGTTTTTAAGCGAGCAACCGTGGACAACTTTTGTAGTGTCGGCGAATCCCCAACTGTTACATGGCAACGGTACGGCACCGCTAAAAAGATCAATTTTTTGGGAAAAAGCGTTAAAAGATATCTTATTTCAAGTTTCGAAAAACCCTATTAAACTCTTTTACCTTATATCAAGAGAAAATACTGCTTATGCACCAGTTAATGTAAACTCCCGCACCCCCCTCCCCCCCCCCCCCCGGCCGGGACATAGCGGGGCATTTGCGGGGAATTTTCCGTTATTCGACGAGCGGAAGGGCCGCAGGTATCGGGGACTTTGACCTCTTTTGCACGTCATCCCAGAACAGCGGGGGAGTGGACCGAGGTATTTTCCACCGAGGTGGACTAGGTTAAGAATCGGTAGTCCGGCAAGATGGCAGCTTTTGGCCATTATCACCTTATATCTTTGGCTGAGTATGCCATCGGGCATCCGTCCTGAAGGTCGTCGTATCCATGGATAATGCTAAGAACACATAAATTGTCTTGTGAACAAAAATCTTTTGTCACAGTTTTTACTGGTAGTTAATTCTGAGAATCAGTTGACCGATCAAGCATGTCATCAGGTGTTTATTTTCTCTTCTTATGCATACACTGGTATTGCGATGAGTGCAAACTGAAGGTTGGCCCGGGAGGTTGGCCAGGAGTAGGTCTTCAGTGGAAACAAGAAGGTGGAACAGGAAAGTTAAATGTGTTCTTTAAACCCATTCTATGAAACAGTGTGTTAATACATTTTTAAACTGCATTTACTAACACTTAACCCTCTTCCACTAGCATGTAGAATTTAATATTTCTCTTAAATGTTAACAGTAGACTATAAAGACACCACAAACATTTTGTACCATTTGAAAAGCAGTGTATGCGGTGACGTGTGTTACTTGACAAATAAAGTTCAAACCATTTACATTAGCCTGTGTCTTCCTCCACTCAACAAGAGCGGGGGATGTGAGCGAGGTCGTTAGCTTCAATTAGAGGAAAAACCTGACCTTGGGGTGCGGGGCATTTTGCAATTTTACAAGTGAGCACTTGTCAAATGCCCCGCTATGTCCCGGCCGGAAGGGTGCGGGAGTTTACATTGACTGGTGCATTACACGCAGTATCAGAGGTCTTTGTTGCACAAGGTTGCTCGGTTAAGTCAGCAAAAACAAACTCTATAAAGCCACAACAAGGCCTTGGATAGGCATAATTCTGACTCCACTAACACGAGGAATGAAAAATGAAATAGAATATTAGGAAAGTGCAGTCAGCCATCTGATGGTTATAAGTGCCGCGTATGGAAATAAGCTTAGCACAAGAATACTTTAAAACGAGCTAAGTCTAGGAAATAGACAATGAAAACTTAATGTACCACGCCAGATACGAAAAACCACCAAAAAACCACTCCTTATTTGTGGCCAAAAAAGGTGGAAACGTATTCTAATGCAATGGCACTGAACCTCGAGGAAAAGTCATAATACATTACCTACACTACCCTAAAATAAACAAAACAAGAAAGGAAAGCCACCAGAAGGACTGACTGACGTAGAATGACAGAAATCACCCG
The DNA here is from genome assembly GCF_036669925.1 of Montipora capricornis. NCBI lineage: Eukaryota > Metazoa > Cnidaria > Anthozoa > Scleractinia > Acroporidae > Montipora > Montipora capricornis. The sequence goes on from NC_090894.1 coordinate 9,069,876, forward strand.
CCAAAAACCCTAAATAGTCACTGCCAAGTCACCTGACCGAGCCCAAGCCTCTCAACCGTGCCGTCCGAATATCATTTTCTGACTAATCACTCAAAGGGCAGAAATTACATTTATCATTTTCTTTCGGTAGCTTTATTCGTGCACTTGCCTTAATTTGCTGGTTGCACAATATCAACATTTTTTAGCTGAATAGACCTGGAGATAGGGAAAAGGCTCCCAGATGGTAAATAATGTTACTTGAGATTTTGCTCTTACCCAACGAGTGATGAGTCGAAATATTGTGGCAAATTAGCAAATTGTGACTTTCCGCTCACGCATTAGTTTAAAGGAGGTACCTCCATTATTTTCTCTTGGGTGCAAGCTGTTATCGATTCTCCTTAAGGTATTATCTTTCAGGAGTACGTGCGTTTTCCTCATCTTCTTGGTGCGATTGAGTTTTTCTATGGTTACGATATTTAACAATTATTCAATGAGCGCGCGTTGGATATGAGATGGTAAATAGTCAAAGAGGCGCGTAGCGCCGAGTTGGCTATAACCAGTCTCATATCCAACAAGGGCGAATGAAATAATTGTTTTATCAAATTCCTTAAACTACAAAAATTTGGAAATACGAAATACGAGCGAAAAAAGAGAGAAAATCCGAGCGAAATCGAGAAAACTTGATGAAGATGCGGTGTTGTGTAATACCTTGTGGTCAGACAGACGTAGGCTCGTCACAAGAACACTTCTTGCCTTTTCGCCTACTTCTAAACGTCGGAATAGATCCAAACTTTCCACAAAAAATCTTTTTTTTTCTATTTTGGCTTTATTCAAAGAGAAATTTCGCTTTCCGTCGAAAACAAAATTCAGTTTAGCAACGCTTAACGCAATCATTTAACATATAAGGTCAAACTAAGGTATATGAGCTAATAACCGAGATTGAGTGAACCAATCAGAACACACGAAATGCATTATCCGAGGTTGAGAATTTCATAAAATGTGGTATTTTGCGAAAGCTGGACTCGATGTTTTTTTTTAATTTCATTGAGCCTGTCCAGGCACACAGAGCGGCCAATCAGTAGGTAAGAGTAGTATTTTCACCCTCTTTTCTGTAGCAGAAGTTATATCGAGTGCTTGTTTAATATCAGAGCATATTATTGATTTCTGTTAGCGCGATTACTTAGGAGAGCTTCATTTCTACGTTTTAGTTTGACGATAATCCATAGAGTGTTTTAACTCACGTGATCAGTAACCTAGTTTTTTAACCAAAGGAAAAAAAAGCGTTTGCATGATAATTTCCAAAGGATTAGTTGGGGATACCAAAATGACCGCCGTTCCTTTGTTTAGGGACACTAACATGGCAGCCATGACGTCACCTGAAAACACTCTATTGGATCAATAATTCAAGAAATTATGGGCAATAGTATGGCTAATCTTGTGATCTGTGTGATTGTCTGTGCGGCGATATCCCATGTGTCTGTACGGTTTGTGCAAATTGGTCGGACAACGCGAAAATCACTCTGGGCCCGGTTGTTCGAAAGCCGATTAACTTAATCCAGGATTAGCGTAAACTTTTGTTTCGTGTTTTCAACGTTTTGGTGAAAGTTTCCTTTGCTTATTTTTGTTTTTCAAGATTGACTTCTTCCAATGTAACGTTTTACCGAATATCAGCCTTGAACACTATTTGGGAGTAGAGAAATAAAACTCCTTTGTTAATTTTTAACCTGAGATTAGCGTTAATCGGCTTTTGAACAACTGGCCCCAGGTCGCCTTCGTTTGCGTGCCTGGAGTTACATCAATTAAAAATTTGAAAACACAAATACCGTTAAATTCTCTGCTAGTCCCTGTGACCACAGATGCTTGGCAGTGGCTAATCCGGTGGCCTTTTTATGGGTAGCTGAATGGTACTGTCGGGCTTTGAAACCCCTGCCTAAGTCAGGAGTCCATAGTACGGCCTGCCTAAAGTTGGTAAGTTTGAAAATTTCAAACGATAACGATAATGATAACATTTTTCGTTTGTCCAACGAAAGAAGTATATAATAACAATAATAATAATAATAATAATAATAATAATAATAATAACAATAATAATGATAATAATAATAATAATATACATGAAAAAATTACTCGATTCTGATTGGCTGAGAGCAGTACAGTTCAAGTGTAACACAGTGCCAGTGCAAATTACACATCGAAATTCTGGATTGTGATTGGCTAATAAACAATACGTAGGATTTGGTAAGAACCAATCAAATCTCTTGTTTTCAAATCAAGCGCGCGTCCTGGATGCCGCAATTTTTCCCTGATTGCGTGATACGCGTGCATTTCTTCTGCTTAACCATCTCGATTTTTTCATGTATATTATTAACGATTTTTCTAGTACAATTGGAATAAATAATCACTTGTAAATTTTTTCAAAGACTACAAAGTGCACTCGCCCTACGGGCCTGCACAATTTTGGTCGTCTTTGAAAAAATTTACTCGTACTTATTTATTCTAAATTGCACTCGAAATCATGTGATAACCTATACTTACAACAGACTTCATTAAGAACAATTCCTACTTACAACAAACGTGGGAATTTACAAACATTATACAAGTCCAAATAGACATCTATTTACAAAAGTATTTTTAAAACGTTCAGTCTTGACTGTAGGTAGTATAAAATTATGACGGCTATCTCGTAACATACGGTTTCTCTTTTTGGCAGTAAATCATACAGACAACTTTTCTTGTTAGTACTACAAGAAATCTTTTTTTCGTGTAGTTTAATATCACGACTCCTTGTAGTTTCAACAAAAGAGGTAAATTTGCTGGTGCAAAGCCGACCAATGTACTTAGACTAATAAACACTTCCCCAGACTTTGACAACATACAGGAATTCAAAATAGACATAATGATAATCAGGGTATCAAACATAGCAGTTGGTTCATCAGTGGAGTGTGCATAGTATTTGCAGACACGTAATAAGTCCGCGAAGAAACGTATTAGATTTCAGTTTATTATTTAGAGTCACTTTCGTTATTTTTCCGTTACTCTTAGTATTCGAATTCAAATTTGCTGTAACTGCCGTGTTTTACCAGTATTACGTCAACATCTATTTCATCCATTTACTATATATATGTACATAGAGGCAATCCAATGTAAACTCTCATTGTACCTGTAGAAGCTAAGGCTGGTTTGGCCAGCCGAAATATAGTACACCACTAAAATCAAATCTACGTTGTATGAACTTGTATCGGCTCTTTCTCAAAACATTTAGTTTCTCAACGTAATAAGTGCATTTTTGAACTTGTTTCTTCACCATGTAGTCAAAATCTGTGTTATGCCTAGCAGTTTAAGTTTGACTTTAATGCTCTCTATACCAGGAACAGGTAAAAGTAATGCTTTAGTCGTCCTTCCTCTCACAACCAATTCCCAGGTCTTTTTCGGGTTTAGCTTCATCGAAATATTCTTTGCCCATTGTTGAATGTTCTTGATTTCTAAAGTCGATGCATTGTTGTCATTGGCAACAGGAACACTCAATGTGATACCATTACAGGACATTTAAATTCCTGCTGTTAACGGATGATATGTCGTTGCCCATGACGGAAAAGAGAAGGGGTCCCAGCACATTTCCCTGAGGGACTCCTTTGTTGATGTCAAGAAATTCCGTGCACACGTCATCTACTATCATCCTTTGTTAAGAGTGACTTAGATATGAGTGTTATGGCATAGGTGGGCTCCCCAGCCTCAGTCAGAAATGAATCTATTTTTAGAATACCCGTTCCCGCGAGAATCAGTTGTCATGTCCATGAAAAAAACATGGCAGAAGCAGTCTCGCGTGACATGGTTTCTTCTGGTTGGTTAAAATTGGCCGCCCTTTGTTTGTTTTGCGCGTATTGATAAATAAATCCATTTGCTCCTGTGCTGGGGCAAGACCGCAAAGTGATAGATCAACACTCCTATCTAATCCACTCTTGCCTTTGTTGTTTATTAGCCAAAAAATCTATAATCCAGTTAATTACATACGGATTAACGTCTAGAGACTTCAACTTGTTGCATACAATGTGGTGTACCACGCACTGTTTTCATCCTCCGGTTGCAACCTCGTTTCCAGGGCTTTTCTCCGCCGAAATTACGTAGGACGGAGAAAAACCCTGGGAACGAGGTTGCATCAAGGTGATGCACCTTTTTTGAGTGTTTTCATGTGACGTCACGGCGGCCATGTTGTTGTCCCCCACTAATCCTCCGGGAATTGAGCTCTATTATAATGGAAACGTTTTCATTTGTTTCGGTGAAAAATCAAGGTTACTGATCATGTGAGTGAAAACATTCTACAGGTGACCAACATCGTTAGACAATTGTTCCATGATGAATAACAATAAACTTTTTACGGCGTGATCAATACTAGAAAGACAATAGGCATCTTGACTAATGCCTTAATGGTATTTTTATCATTCAGTCTTAATGATTACAGAAATTAATCTTCATATGATCAAATGATGGGACATCTGCCGTTTTGTTCACCAGCTGAACGCATAAACAGTATTTGACGAGTGTTTGAACTAGTTCATTGCGATTGTTAAGATCAATTTTCGGAGATGCTTTGTCTCGCCTAGAGGTTGGAAATTTCCCGAACCGAGGATTGGAACTTTAAAGGGAGCGATGGGAAATTGGGCATTTCACCAAGCATGGCCTTATGTCGTGCTCTTGGACTTAATGTACCCCGAAAAATGTTACAACATATCGTGTGCACCATCGTTTCACTAGTAAAACTGACGGTTGAAAATCTTTTGTTGCAATTACTTGTCAGCTGTGAAACGCCGCGTTACTCATTGAGCTAAGAAATGTGATAATTCTATTAGAATTACATTGAGGAAACGTGTTTTGGAAAACCAGCGGTTTTTGCCACATTTACTTTTTCATAATTTTATTCAGCTTTTTCAATCGTATTCAAATATTCTTAACTAGAAAGTGTTGTTATGATTTATGTATTTTTGGTACTTTCACCTATTTATTTAATGTCTAACATTTATATACAGTTTTTTTTTTTGGTTTTTTTAAGAAGGCCACACGTTTACGAGTGTTAAATCACTGTCATATGTATGCTTTAAATCTTAAAAGGCCTCAAAAATTTGTCTGTCCCGGAGAAGAATAGGGAGCGGCCTAGAAAGTGTTCCCGCTAGGTTTTGAGCGATCGAATTTGAAAGAAACAGCTGTCCAAAATTACGTTTTAGTTACGTGGGATGTGAATGGAAAGTGCACGTGGGATTTGTGTGTTTATCCTGTACACTGTACATGAATTTGCTTTTAATGATGGGCAGGCTATTGATAGCTTAATTAAGTCAAAGGTATCGCTGTTGGTTCCTCCATCTTCGATAATTCTGAGCTTTCCTTTGGATGGACTCCATATGACTAAGGATAGTTTGCAAGGCGTTTATTCCAGTTATTCTAGAACGCTTCGTTTCCATGCAGAAGACGTGATGGTGTGTGACGAATTTGCGCCACTCCCGTGGAACTCTCCTGCTTGGCAAACTGACTGACAGAGCAACCGTGACGGCAAGATAGCGCCATCGTAAAATCGTGTTTTCTATTATTATAGAATCAGCTCAAGTTCGTTCATTTCATTTAGCGTTTTGGTAGTCGTGTGAGAAAAAAAAAAGGACCATTACAAACAAGAGTTAAGCCCATGCATGTCTGCTATTAGCATTTTCGTTCTTGTTTTTCTGTAGCACTTTGAAACTGCGCCATGAACGTGTATGGACCATTCATGCAAAAATATGGCGTATAAGTGAAGTTTACCATGGCACCGGGGGTTATTTTTGTGTTTATGATTTTTACGACGGTATCCGGAAGCTCTTAACCCTTGATCCGTTGATAGTTTAGTTTTTGGCTTTCAGTTTTTTGGGCGAGGGCCAACTGAACTAGGTACCGAGTAAACAGCTGTCGATCCTGGTATAGCCAGAGCTCGCTAACAAGGATGTGAATAAGACTCTGAAATAAAGCAAATGGAAGTACTGGAAGAAACTGAATGTATTTCCAGTATTTTCTCAGGAACGCCCCTCCTCGACTGGTCCCTAAGCGAATATATATGCAATTTCATAATCAGAGAATAACAGTTAATTATGTATTTAGGTTGGGAGCCAAACATACTTGCCTGGACTTAACTTATAAAAGCAATGTTATTTTTCCTTGGCAGGGATTATTGGAAAATTGGAAAAACGTTTAACCTCGCTTCTCCATTAGCCGGAAGTTTCGAATTATCAAAAGATGTTCGCACGAGGGCTAGCCAGTAGATTCATTACAAGAAAACGCTTAAAATGGTCAGAATTTGAGAAGGTACAAATACGTTGAAAGACTGATGAAAATTAAAGACATATTATAGAGGTATCCAGTATTCGGCTGGACTATATTTTTTGGAATTATAATCTGCCTTTTTGAATCACCCTGACTTATCGGTTACGACCTTGTTTTATATCTAAAAAGATATGGATTTGCATTCACCTTGTTTCATTCTTTATAAAAATAATACCTCGTAATCCTTTCGTGAATTTACCACAAACAGGCAGTAGATATTTATAGCAGAGTGTAATCTCTAAAAACGTCCCCATCCAGAAAGCAAGTGGGATTAGACGCGTTCTCGTCTGTTATTGGTTAAACCCTTGGTAATAGAAAACTCATGACATTTTTATTGTGAGCAATGCTCTTATTTATGAAAACGAGATGATGATATTGATATCACTGTTTTTCTTCGCCTTTGAATAAAGTTATCTTCAAAATTTTACCGTTCTGGACTGTTCGAATCTGCGAAGTTCGAGGATCAAGGAGCCACCTTTTTGGTGATAGATTTATTTTCCTATTTCAACCTTCGATTATTAAAAATATTTAGTAGTTACGGGGGTTTAGTCTCGCTAACGACGCTTGAAACATCAGCTTTCAATTTCTTTTTATACCGTGGTCAATTAACATATAATCCATTTCGGTATTAGAAATTAGTGTCATACTTCTTGACACACCTAAGACTTCTGTGGAAACGAAACACTGCACCCAAGACGGTGGTAGCCTGAGGCACATTGAGGCACGCAGCTCGTCAATAAGAATCGTTCATGCCCATGCAAGACAAAACGATTTAAGATATGACATTTTGAAAGGGGTCTCACTCCACCACATACGAAATTTGAGTTTGCCTGTATATTTTTTTCGAAGAAGAAAGTGTATGAAAGCAAGTCAACACTGTAGTTCTCAAGATATCAAAAAACAAGTGATTGTTTTGAGAAAGGATTAGCTTTTCAAGTGAGGACTCCAGCTGACACGGCTGTAAATATTTGTCATAATCAGCGGCTTCAGTCTGTTGAATTTTAATTAACGCATTCAAGTCGGTGTGGCGTGAAACAAGATCATTCTGTTAAGGGGTTGGAAAATCGACGCCAAGCGCCTTGAAATCTCGTTGAAATGGACATCAGAAATGTCATGGAAAATCTGGAAGAGCTTCTAACTTGTTCTCTGTGTGCTAATGTCATTCGCAACCCTAAACTCACTCCTTGTCTCCACACGTTTTGTTGTGAATGTTTGAAGGACATCGCGTCGAGTCGACCTTACCAAACGAACTTTGTCTGTCCGTTATGCCAAACTGACATCCGCAAGCCAGACGGTAACAATTTCGATTCCTTCCCTTCAAATCTTTACATCACGCGCCTTCTCGATCTTCTCATCGCCAAAAGACGCAATTATCCAGACGCGACCTGCGGAAACTGCCAAAAGAAGGGAGTGCTGAGCGCGTTCTGTTTTGCGTGTGACACATTCATGTGCGAAGAATGCTTGAACGCGCATAATGTCATTACGCGAAGTAATGCTCATCGCACTGTGAACCTGGGAAAGTTCAAGATGAGAGACTTCGAAGATTTACTTCGACGACCTATGCTGTGCGCCCACAAATTCAAGGAGAAAGGAGTTGTAGAATATTTTTGCTACGACTGCAACGCTTGTGTGTGCCATGTGTGCAATATCGCTATTCAACACACTCATCGTATCGTTGACCTTCACGAGGCCGCCAGCGAACAAAAGTTGAAGCTTCGAGAAATGAATTCAAAACTCAAAGACAAAGTCCGTATGGTGGAGCTCGGAATTCGCAACGTCGAGCATCGGTCTATGGAAGTCCATGAGCAAATAGACTATTTGAAGAAGGACATCACAACGAAGATGGATAATCTTGTTGCACTTATCCGAGCTCATGAAGAAGGCATGATTCAGACGTTGGAAACTATTCGTAAGGATAAATTAGAGAATTTGACCTTTCAACTGAAGCTATATGAGACGGCAATGATCCAAACAGAGGGCACATTCGTTTTCATCGAAGAACTGGTGCATAGGAATATCAGCGAAGAAATTTTGCATATTAAAGACCATGTCACGTCACGCGTGGAGGAGATCGCGAATATTCAAGTCGGAACAAATCCAGCTGAAAACGAGCAAGTCGGCTATGTCCCCAACGCGGAAATCTTTGATGGGCTCCAAAATTCGAGCCTGGGTAGAATCGTCACCAGTCTTACAGAACCGTCCTTGTCCACCGCCCAAGGAGACGGATTGAATGACGTTTCAGCGGGAGAAGAAGGCGAGTTCACAGTCACAACTAGAAACGCCCAGGGAGAGATCTGCTACAGCGAAATTGATCACGTGGTTGTCGAGGTGAAGTCTTCCATATGGGGCATCATTGAGAGCAGGGTGCGAAACTATAGAAATGGAACCTATGATGTTTCCTACCTTCCTCGCGTGCCAGGTACACATCGCGTGCAGATTGAAGTCGGCGGCCATCTTATCAAGGACAGCCCGTTCATGGTGGAGGTCCAACCGCCAATCCTGTCCCCTTTGAAGTCCTTCGGTTCCCATGGTAACCCCGATGGGAAATTTTCTCAACCCCACGGAGTTGCTGGGTCGGACATCGGGCATATCGCTGTGTCCGATAGTTTAAAGCATCGCATCCATGTGTTCACATCGGACGGAGGACAGATCCTCGATTTTGGCGGAGAAGGAACGAAAGATGGCAAATTATATCACCCTATGGCCATTGCGCTTGACCGAAGCCAGAGGTACGTTCTGGTCGCAGACAGCGATAACAACCGTGTCCAGTACTTTGATGCCAAGACTGGAAAATTCATCAAAAAGTTTGGGTCGGAAGGGAGTGGTCACGGTCAATTCAATGGCCCTTGCGGGATATCCGTAGACGGCAAGGACCGTGTGATCGTCACCGACTGGAACAATCACAGAGTGCAAGTATTCAGCCCTGAAGGCAAGTTCCTCTTCAAATTCGGTGATGCAGGCAACGACAGGCTTATTCACCCCAGGTTTGCAATCTACCATGACGCAGAGGAGCGTTTCGTAGTCTCAGACACGGGCAACGATGTTGTCAAAGTCTACGACCAAAATGGCGACCTTCTTCGTATCATAGGCCGACCAGGCAACAAGAAAGGGGAGTTCCGTGGTCCGCGCGGCTTAGCGATCGACAAAAACCAAAACATCATAGTATGCGATTTTGAAAACCACCGTCTTCAAGTGTTTAACATCAAAGGAGCAGTTCTTAACAGTTTTGGAACAAATGGAAAAGGTATTGGACAGTTCGCGTTCCCCTTAAGTGTTTCGGTGGTTGGGGGATCACGTGTCATTGTCAGTGACTGGGGGAATAATCGAATCCAGGTTTTCAAGTTCAGAGAGTGCTTGAGTTGAGAAAGCATTGTATGCACGAAAGCCCCGTAAATTTTTGTGACTAGACCGTTATAATTAGCTGCTGCGTTTGACCGTCACCAGTGGTCTAAGAAAAGACTGGATCGAGAAACTAATTGTTTTCGAAAGCCCGCAACACCATCTTTGTTGGAAAAACTTTTTTCCATGAAAGCTTCGAATGGACAGTTAAGTTATAATTAAACACGGGACCTCCTTTGACATTGTGAGGAAAAGACTTTGGATATGCTTTTTACAACATTGCCACATCGCTTTCCTCTCACTTTCATCTCTTACGCTGAGGTCTCAAGGTGATCCAATCAAGATGGCCGCCGCGACTTTGTTATGCTTCACACTTCACAGCAAACAGTACATGCTCGATCCAGTTTTTCTCGAGATGAGCGAGCATCAATCGAAAAAGAAAATGAGTCTTTGTGTTATGACTAAGCTTTTGTGGGACCGTTCTTCTTTCATATATTATTACACACAGAAAAAAAATTATCCAGGAAGTGAAAAGGTTCATTTTCTGTTTCTCAAGGTGAAAATGATGACTATTATATTTTATGTATATGATCATTTTAGCTAACTTTATACACTTTAAACTTTAAATTCACTTCGAAACTATAGAATACCGATGCTTTTTGCAAGTGCTTGAATTTGTATTGTTCGTGATTATAGTA
>NC_090894.1:9085230-9095230 GCF_036669925.1 Montipora capricornis
CAAGGAAGTGTCTGACAGGATCCAAGAAAAACGTGCCTACGCTAATCTTGGCAACACGTACGACAGCCTCTGTAATCTCCAAAAATCCATTGAATACCACAGAAAGCATCTCAACCTTGCTACAGAGATGAGCGACAAGGGCGAGGAAGGGCGTATTTGTGGCCTTTTGGGCAATGCCTTTTTGGGACTCGGAGACTTGCAACAGGCCGAAGAGTATCACATCAAATGCCTGAGTATAGCTGTACACGAGAGCGACCAAGCAGCACAAGGAGATGCTAATGCAAACCTTGGAAATGTTTACTTTCGCCGTGGCGCCCTCCAAAAAGCGATGGAATTCTATAATGAACACTTAAAGATTTCGGAAAAAATACAAAACAAGGGGGAAGTAGGACGCGCTTATGGCAACCTTGGTAATGTTTATCATCGTCTAAGAAACTTTAGAGACGCTATAGAATGTTTCAATAAAAGTCAGAGAATTGCTAATGAAGTAGGGAACACAGATGGAGAGGGTTGTGCCTATGGTAATCTCGGCGATGTGTATCGATGTCTCGGGGATTTCAAAAAAGCTTACGATAACAATGTCAAAAGCATGAAAATCGCACAGGATTTAGGGGACAGATTCGAAGAGGCGCGCTTGAAAAACAGTCTTGGAAGTTTATATTGTTCCCAAAGTGATTATTTAAAAGGGAAAAAGTGCTTTACAGAAGCCTTGGAGATTTGCAGCCAACTTGGCGACAGGGGTGGAGAAGGAAATTCATATAACAATCTTGGAGCGGTTCTTACTAACCTAGGTGACTTTCGAGAGGCCATAGTGAATCATACGAAATGTCTGAGTATAGCCCAGACCAGTGCAGATCACTTCGCTGAAGGAACGGCTTATCTCAACCTCGCCAGTGCACACGTTAAATTGAGTGAATTCGAACATGCCCTACAAATGAACGAAAAAGCACTAACCATTTTCCAGGAAGTTGGTGACCTGACAGGAATGGGAAAGGCTTACAACAATCTCGGTACACTTTTATTTTGTCCCCTCGGTGAATTACAGAAAGCCATAGATTGCCACAACAAGTGTCTAGGCATAGCCAAAGAAGTTGGCGATGTGCTTGGAGAAGGACGTGCTTATACCAATCTCAGCAATGTGTACCGTGGCCTCGGTAACTTTGAGAAGGCCATCGAGTATCTGGAACTTCGTCTAGTCAATGCCGAGAACTTGGGGGATGAAACTGGGAAAGCACTCGCTTATGCGAATTTCGGCCTCACTTACGGATGCCTCCGCGACTACAGAAAATGCATTGAGTACCACGAAAAACATTTGCACATCGCCGAAAAAGTGGGGGACAAACTCGGAGAAGGAAGAGCCTATGGCCATCTTGGACTTGCTTATTGGATACTCGGTGACTTTGAACAGGCCATGAAGTTTCACAAGAAACATCTTTGTCGTGCAAAGGAATTGGGTGATAAGTATGGAGAAGGTCAAGCCCATGGCATGCTCGGTGATGTGTATCACAGCCTCGGTGAGGTCAAAATGGCAAAACAGCACTACCAAGAACATCTGAACATTGCTAAAGAAGTTGGTGACATTTCTGGAGAAGCAGTCTCCTTATACAGATTGGGTCGTGTCTTCGAGACTTCGGATTCTCTTGAAGAGAAGGCCTTAGGTTATTATAAATCCAGCGTTGAAGTCTTTAATGGCATGAGGAGTCTTGTTTCTGAAGATGCCTTCAAAATAAGTTGTCGTGAGACCAAAAACGACGCTTACACTGCTTTGTGGAGAACTCTGCTGAAGCTTAAAAGGGTCGAAGAGGCTTTGCTTGCTGCAGAGCAGCAAAGAGCGCAGGCTCTGAATGATATTTTAAAGGCACAATACGGGGTCACAGAAGGAACCCCATCGTCACGTGAATGCAAAGAAACCATTTCCTCAATTCTTAAGGAATTATCTACGCCATGCGTTTTTATAGCACACCTACACGGTGCTATAATCTTTTGGCTATTGAACAAGGGAAAACTAGTTGATTTTACTTGCAAGAAAATTAAAGGTGAAAGTGAGATCGAGGATCCTGTTACTGCACTGTTGGAGACTACCTTGAAGACCATTGGAGCCGATGTTGGCCTCAGATGTAAGGATCGTCCACTGGAAGGACAAACTGAGGAATCTCCAAGCGCTCGAACGACGTTCGAGGCATCACATGATTGTACCATCAACTCTCTCCAGCCATTGTATGAAGCAATTCTTGAGCCAGTTGCACAGCTAATAGAAGGTGACGAATTAGTTGTTGTTCCGGACGGTCCACTTTGCTTGGCTCCTTGGGCTGCACTGAGCAAGTCAATTAGAATCCGTACTGTTCCTTCGTTGACCAGCCTGATGCTGATCAAAGGCACACCTGAGAGCTACCACAGTAAACGTGGAGCGTTGCTTGTGGGGGATCCATGCTTAGATGAAATACCATTAAAAGCTGGAGAGTCCAGGCTAGAACAACTTCCATCCGCTAAAGAGGAAGTAAACATGATAGGCCAACTTCTAAATTTGGTACCTCTGACGAGAGCAGAAGCAACCAAAGAGGGAGTACTAAAACGTATCAATTCCGTTGCGTTGGTCCACTTAGCAGCTCATGGAAGACTAAGCACTGGGGAAATTATACTCGCTCCAAACCCCGAACGAAAGTCCGAGATCCCCGAGGAGCAAGATTACTTGTTGAAAATGTCGGATGTCCAAACAGTTCGTTTGCGAGCAAAGCTTGTTGTTCTCAGTTGCTGTCATAGTGGAAGAGGAGAGGTCAAGTCTGAGGGCGTGGTCGGTATTGCACGGGCGTTTTTAGCCGCCGGTGCGCGTTCCGTGCTCGTGTCACTCTGGCAAATCGATGACGAGGCCACCAAGGAATTTATGAAATGCTTTTACCAGCACCTCAGAGATGGAAAAACGGCCAGCGAGGCTCTTCGCGAAGGAATGAAGCATCTTCGTGAGTTAAACGAACCCGAGAAACACTGGGCTCCTTTTGTACTGATTGGAGATGACGTGACGCTTGAATTCAAAGAAATCCGCGAGACGTAGAATCTCAATAGTTCAAACTTCGTACTCTCAAGGTTGCACTGGGAAGGGCAGTTAGTTCGAGGAGCGGATTTTGATATGCAAAAAAGCCTTTATTGCAAGCTCGTTCCAGTCCAACTGGGAGAGAATGGCCATAGGCCTTTTTTGCAGATACGGCGGCCATTTTGTTTTCTACTGTTTCGAAAGACATTATGGGATGCTCAGGGGGCAAATGAAAATGTATTTGCCCCCTGGGCATCCCATAATAGCTATTTGAAACAATAGAAATCAAAATGGCCGTCTTATCTGCAAAAAGGTCTATTCATTGGCCAATGACGCCTATTGATCCTACATTTCAAAAACATACTACGCAAACAAGACCACAAGCAACATCGATGGTGCTTTTTGTTTGGACAGACACTAATTAAAAGCAAGTTTATCCGTGCGAGTATGTTTTCTATCCTGATGCTTGCCTTTCAAGTGCAAATAAGTTCTTGGAAGCGATCTACTACCAATTCTATTCTTTCTATGATGAAGATTACGAACACAAAAACGCAAATAGAACCGTGAAAAGAGAAAAAAAAAGTTGTCCTTAAGTGAATGAGAGGGGGTCTCTTGAGCTATTGTATATCATAATACAAAGAGGATGGATTAATTATCACAGGGTAAAGAAATGACGTTTCAGAATATATGTACTGCGGGAATAGAATGAAAGTTGAGAGTCATCGCAGTTAGCTGAATAGCTTAGGCAGTTGCAAACGAAGCCAGGAAAAATCCATTCTATATATGAAACTGCAATAGACCTTATTCGTATTCTCAGTATAGGACTGGAACTACAGCTTGCAATGGAGGCTAATGAGGAGGAAACTGTTCAAATGCAAATACCTTTTAATATATTCTCCCGCATTAGCCTCCATTGCAAGCTAGTTCCAATCCAATACTGAAAATACGAGTATGGTCTATTCACCCCAGACCAAGGGCCCTTTTCTCGAAAGTCCCGAAAACTTTTCGGGCCCGAAAAGCCATTTGTGAAATTTGCCAACCGCTTGTTTTGGAAAGCCGATCTTTTAACATGTTTTCAAGGCAACAAAAAGAAAAATAACTGTGAAGTTTGACGAATTAAATCTTCTCCGTTCTTGAGATACAAAGGGAATTGTGACACCCGAAAACGGCCTGTAAATTAAAGTTTCGGGACGTTTGAGAACTGGGCCCCAGCTCCCAACAGGCTTAATAGCTCAGTTGGTGCAGCGCAATCGCAGCGTCGTTGGTTCGAATCCCGTTCAAGCCTGGATTGATTCTGGCTTCCTTTGCAACTGTTTAATTTAACCATGCAAATTCTCCTCACAATTTCAATGAAGTGTTAGTACCACAGGTATTGAGAATGAAGATAATTATCAGCCTAAGAGGTGCGATCTTGATATAACACCAAATTCTCATGACTACTCAACAAAGAACTCCATAGTGCTAGTTAGGAGAATGGACGTTTCGATCTTGGGAATGAAAGGGATTAAGTTGCTCACCTAATTGGCCAGTTTCGTATTCTAACGGTTGGACTGGATCTAGCATGAAATGGAGGCTAATGCGGGCAAATTAACGTGCATTTGAAAAGATTTGCCCGCATTAGATCCAGTCCACCCGTGAGAATTCGAAAATGGTCTATTGCGATGCTCTTTCCGACCTTCACTTCAGAAGGTAGTTAGAGATGTTATAGCATTTGAGGCCCCGCTATATGAGTGCAAGCTTGGGAGTATTTGTTTGTTCTTTATTTGTAACCTTTGGACTAAAGAATGAATTTTAACTTTTTGTATTGTAGTTGTAAAGCCTGGTTTTCACTAGCGAAACAAGCACATGCGCAAGCATGACAGCTTTCATTTCACCGCGAAAATGGCCTTGACGCAAGCATAGAAGGTTTTCCCGTGACGTCATCGTCGCCATGTTGGTGGACGAACTTCTTTTGTTCATCCACCAGAAGTCGCACATTTCTCTATTGTTATTGGTGTCTCTAGAGGTTGATTGAAAACGTCCTATAAAGACACGCGCAAGCTCAAGGATCAAAATTCTTCCTTGTGCTTCTGCTTGCGTTCGCCTTATGAAATCGAAACACGACATTGACCGAATGCAAAAATGGCCACCAACAAATTATTCTCTTGTCTTTGTGTTAATTAGCCTAACTAGCCTCGTTCACACGCATAAAATTGAAAGAATTTGGGTTGTAAAACGAGGCTAGTTAGGCTAATTAACACAAAGACAAAAGAATAATTTGTTGGCGGCTATTTTTGCATTCGGTCAATAAGCACAAGGAATAGGCAGAGTTTCATGTATCAATATTCAGGTATGGCTACAGGGCTTTATGGTCAAAATTCACGGCTCAATTCTGTTTTCTTTCTCTCACAAGTCTCAAGGGAGATTTCTAAATAACAGAATATTTACATTTACATTTACATGTATTGGGTCGGTAAAAACCGTTCGGTTATCACACCAACCATAAAATACAAATATATCAATATATAAAATAATGATATAAAAAATTAAATAAAGAAAACTATATTAAACTAAATATAACTATTATTTAAGAAAAGCTGTTAACCTATATTTGAAGGTTTCTCAGGAGGATGATGAATATCTAAATTTAATCATAAAGCCTCGTAGCCATGTGTGAACATTGATACATCGAACATGGCCTAATTACTGCCTGGCCGTGTGTCGTAAATTAAAGCACTCGTTGCAGATTCCCCGTGTCTGAGCATTACAACACTTTCATGCTTTTTCTGATTCTACGTTCGTTTTCACGCAGCATAAACGCCTTATGTTTGCGCTTGTGATAGTGAACACGAGGCTTACATGTGCGGCTGTTGAGGAGAAAAATGTTATACATTTTTCGAGAAAGCAATGTCTCTTTAAATTGAAACATTAATTAGATATTTTCAATAAGGTATAGACCGTATTCATAAATGACGGCCAAATAATTATTCTTTTGTTTACGTGCAAATCAGACCAACTGCAATCTTGGTCAAAACTGTTGGGACAATTCGCGCTTTTCCCCCTACCCCATCACAATGTTGATTTTTCACGGTCTCCAAAATCAAGTTCCGTTCATCGATCGCTGGCATGTTTCAACATTGTCTGGGGGGGGGGGGGGGGGAAGGGGCGCGAAAAAGGCAGCGAAAGAAGAACACACGTTGCTCATATAACGATGGAAGCATGTACAGTAAATTCTCAACATTTCGCCCAAAATTTGACAAGTGTCCCGAAGTGTTTTAACCCGGATTGTAGCCTCGTTATAAAGTAACATTTCTTTTGTATTTTGTCCGTGCTAACGAGGCTAGTCGGTCTAATTAGCACAATGACAAAAGAATATTTTGTTGGCCGCCATTTATTCTTGGATTTCACATGACGTCACGGCCGCCATGTTGGTGTCCCCAAACAATGAAATGGCGGCCATGTTGGTGTCCCGATCCAATCCTCCGGGAATTGAAAGCTATTATTATGCTAACGTCTTCTTTTGTTTTCGTTGAAAAACATGGCTGTTGATCACGTGAGCGAAACCCAAGAATACATTCGGTCTATACGATAAAATTCGCTGATCTCATCGGATCAGATAACAATGCGAAAAGTCGCTTTGGAGCACGAAAAGGTAATCAAAATAGATTTGTTGAGTAAGTAGAATCATAAACACTGGAAAATATTGCTGGCAAGGGTGTACAAGTCAATAATATTAGGCTGATTTAGCAACAGAACGGGAACGTCAGTGGCGACGGCGCGCCCAGAAAAAACACCAATGAGAATTCAGAATAGAATAGACTCCACTCTTTTCTTCTCTATTCTAAATTCTCATTGGTAGTTTTGCTGCGTGCGACATCGCCACTGACGTTCCCGTTCTGTTGCTAAATCAGCCTAATAATGTGTTTTAAGTGAGAACCACCTCAACGCAAAAATTTACTTGTTTCAGTAAACCATCATAGTTGCAGATTTAGAACTGGCATAAACACCAGTGACAAGCTCAAACTATTCGGTAGAGTCTCATTTGAGTCCATTGATAAGACAAAAGACCAGCTTAACGACAACATATTGTGCACCAGATTTAAGTGCAAATCACTAAGTGATTTACTTACTGCTTGTATTTTTGTTTTTAACAGTACGTCAAACACTGCCTTAAATTAGAAATTCGATTTTTTATTTTTATGAATAAAACATCTTAACTTTTCATTTTCAAACTTGGATTTTTGGCCGAATGGAAAGCGACCATGACAGCTCTTTCGAAAGGAACGTGTGGCTAGCACACTTTCGAAAAACGTTCAACCTTACATCAATTCGAAATACTGAAAAGATGAATTTTTATAGTCCCTTGAAGACCACAAAAAAGTGGCTAATTTATGCACCATTATTATGTGTTTAATCGCACTGTGGCGAAAATACCGAGGGTGGGTAAATTTCACCTTAAAAAGTTCAGAACTACATGGACAAATGAACTTTGATGATGAGAGAACCGGTGGGTTTGAGTTTAAGCCAGACGAGCCACTAAGTGACTTCCTAATTCAGTCAAACTCGTATTTTTGCCACATTTCATCAAACAGGGGTTTGCAGCTGATAGCGGCGCCAAGTTTCGTACACAGCAAAAACGAGCCTGACATTTTCCGATGCAACGAGTACGTTTCCTCGGGGGGAGGGGAAAGGCGATGACGTAGCATGATTGGCATGATCTGCTGTATCCGTCTGGTGGTGTCTTGCGTTTGAAAGTTGAACGGTTCGTCACTTGCAAAAGGCTCTCCGAGGATCATGACCGCGTCTGCATGGGCATTTGTCATCACCTGTAAAAGGGGAAACAGGATTGCATTTTCACGGAAATTAAAGAGCAATTCAATCCAAATCCGAATCCGGCCAGTGTCATTCTTGAGGAACTACCTCTCTCTTGTCATATTAAAAAGGTTGAAATGGTCACGAAGTGATTACAATAACGCAAATTTATATTTTGAGAGGACGTTCTCGTTGCCGTTGCCGTCGTCGTTGCTTAAGTTTTCTAGTAACTGATGAGTGCCAGTCATGTCATCGAACACCACAACGAATGAGTTGACCAACCTTAGATAAATCTTCAAGCGCTATCTTCCCTCCAAGAGCTTATGACATTAGCGATATTTCGCTTCGCGTTTACGGCAAACTTCAGGCTGAAATATGCGTTTCGCAAAGTACACAAGGAGACTTGCTTTTTTTTTTTTAGACCACACCTTGCATGCTAGCTGCAGATCGCACGCAACTTCTCAAAAGAGAGAACAGTTTTTATTACATCCATTTAGAAATCGCTGATGATCCTTGCAATCTGATTGGCTCTAAGCAGTGCGGTTTACTGACGAATCGCACTATTTTATGCTCTAACCCAGCCAATGAGGAAGGAACACTAAAAGAAAACTACCAGTCAGATTTCAAGGTTTGTTTAAAGTAACAAATCACCTTGCAGGAAAATGAAAGACAAAGAAAGCCATTGCGTGGCGAATTTTGCAATTTTTGTTCCCAAAACTTGGATTAAAAAAAAAGGATGAATTTTAATTACTTACAGTTTCTAACTCATGATAATGTGCTTCTTCAGGCCGAAGTCTTACATTTTAGGGAGTTTCCAACGATCCTGTATTTGAGCGATTAAATTGTGCGATTTCTAAATGGATGTAATAAAGTGGTAATTGAACTTCGTGTCGTGCAATTATACCATTATGAAAAAGTGAAGTTTCGTGCTTTTATGACAAACAGCTGCCTACCGTTTCGCGTTTCACGAAAACGCGATCCTAAATCTCTCAGTTCACACGCATTCTCACCTTAGATTCGTATCCCGTGAGGAATCCGAGTCCAATAGAATTTTCAATCACCATGGCTCGGTCTCCGATGGCTGCACCACGAATTATCTGTGAGATAAACGCTGGGCGTTTTTTTAAATTTGTTGACCGCAATATCGGCGGGGGGGGGGGGGGGGGGTTGCTTTTAAAGCGTCGCACTCAAACGGCGACGAAATGGCTTGTAATGAACAACTAACCATTGGAAAAAGACTTTTTAGGAAAATACGTTAAGTGGATAGAAAAGGCAAATTTCAATGACGATACTAAGCCATTCAGGAAACTTTTTCTTTCCCTCTCAGTAAAGTTTTATATTCTCTTGAGCATTAATGGTAGACTTCAAGCAGTTCATTCTATAAAATCGTGAATGGTTTGAAGCTAGGAGTCCTTTAACTAAGTGAAGTACGATCGTCCGGGTGAGTGTAGTCCTTAGAAGGACTGTTCTGGGTTTTGACAAAAAAGGGGACTTTCAAATCTACGATGGTGACATAGACGACTACGTCACATCAAAGTATAACTTTGCTCTGCGTAAGTTTTTCGCGATTATTAAATATTCTATCTTGGTCGCGTCGTACAATGTGGACGAAGTATCCTAAAAATGACTTGGTACGAGCGGTTTCTGAGAAAAAATAGAGACTGAAAGTTTCACATTTGTACGCTCGCGTTGCCGTCAAAACCTCAATTTTGGTGATTTCACGTTATTGTTGTGCAGAGTGACGCAAAAGTATACGTTAAAATGCGTCCCATACGATTGTTTTTCCTCTCTTAACCAATATTGACGAATGAAATGAATCATATATTGAACTGCGGACATGAAATCAAGTGAAGCTATGCGGAACGCAATTATAGCATATTCTTGGTTTGTATCTGACGTCACGGCGGCCATATTGGTTGGTAAGAACAATAACTTGTCTCTCCGCTAAGAACTAAACTTTACTATTACGCAAATTCTGCGAAAAGAAATTGTATTGTATTACCAACCAACATGGCCGCCGTGTCACGTGGGTGCAAACCAAGAATTGCGGAGAGAAGCCTGAAAAATTCAGGACTTAAACGGGGTTTGAACCCGTGACCTCGCGATACCAGTGCGACGCTCTAACCAACTGAACTATCAAAATTAGAACCCACAAATGACCAGCTACCAACGTCAGTGGCT
>NC_090894.1:9097730-9110230 GCF_036669925.1 Montipora capricornis
CACGGCGGCCATGTTGGTATACCTAAACAATGGAACCGCAGCCATGTTGGTGTACATAAACCCAACTAATCCTCCAGGGATTGAGCCCTATTATCATGCAAACATTTTCTTTTGTTTCAGTAGGAAAAACAAGGTTACTGATCACCTGAGTGAAAACACTCTAATCTATACATGTAAGTGTCCTTCTGAATAGCAGTGAAATGAAGAGATGGACTTCTCAATGATAACTCCCGATGCTAAGAAAAAATCCTGGGCCAGTGCTCCTCACAGTCAAGTTGGTGCTCTGATTAAAAAAGCAAGCACTTTTAGCAAAAAATACCTTGTTAATGGTTTCCTGGTCAGGGTTTTCAATCCTATCCAAAGATGTACCTTCAATCAGCTCTGTCGTCAGGATGGTTTTTGATGTGAGGTCGTCAATAACCTCTGGTACATAATACTCGGGCATGCCTTTCAACAGTTCTCTGAAATCAAAAAAAGTATTTGGTGGAAACAAAGAAGCTGAACACTTCTATATTTTACTTATTATTATTTTTAATGCATTGACATTTCAAATGCCCTAGGGTGCCCCCCAGTTGGCAACTAAAATCGTCTGGCATTAGACAGAGTAAAATCTGTTTCAATATTTAACTCAAAAAATTAAATATTTTGGTAGAAACAAACAATGATTCTATATATTTTATTTATTTATTACTTTGCGTAACCCACTGACACCTCAAATGCCCTACGACACCCCCAGTTGACGAGTAAAATTGTCTGTTTCAATATTTACCTCAAAAAAGTATTTTGGTAGAGACAAATGTCCATTCTATCAATACTTTATTCAATTTATCGTTTTGTTTAAACCCTTTGACTCCCAAACCGGCCTAAACCGGCCATACTTAGTATTCTACTCTGTCTAACTCCAGACCATTTTACTCGTCAATGGGGAACCCCCCGAGGAGTCAATGGGTGAACAGTTCGTAAAGAGCCGGAAATTACATGAATCTTTTAACATTCATTGATCATTACAGAAATGCCCAGAAATGCACGTAATAAGATGCACAACAAAGTGTCCCCATACTTTTCTCCCCAACTTCAATTATCATACCCATCTCATGCATCTCAGAATATAGACAATTACTGACATCATAAAATGTCCACTAAACTCTGGACCTCTTGAGGAAATAAACAGCTGCATTTACCCTCACAAAAAAGCAAAAACAAAAACAAAAAAAACTAACCACTGACATCTAACCTTCTCGCTGGAAATAGTTGGCAATTGTTTAGACTTAAAGGGACACTTCCTGTTGGATATCAAAATTGGGTGTGAATCCAATTACATGCATTACTGGACACCCGGCCTGGTACGGTTCAAATGTTACCCTAATGAGTAGTCAAAATCTAAATCACATGGAAGGGTTATTCTGTAATTCAGATGAACAAAACCATGACTTAGAAATCAGATTTCAAATATTTGAGGGAGATCATTAACAGATTGATAATGGGTGGCCTACAGATGGGCCCCAGATCTCCACTGCATATCGTATTTATTGCTTAAATGAAAGTCACAACTTCTTCATGTTTTCATGCTCTGGTGAAGGTAAATCAACATTTCCTTTTCAAAGCAAGAATTAAACTAGGTCTAACAAGTTGGGTATATTTTGGGATACCGGTATTTTATTAACTCACACCTGAAATGCTTTGCATTCTTGGCTTCTCTGAGATAGTCAACTTCCCAAGCCATCTCTCTGCGAGCAACATCAATGGCATTTTCTGCATACAAACCTAGTGAACAAAACCAATGACCAACAAGCAAGTTTTTTTGGTCTGTAGACTGATATGTCATATGTCCAGGTTACTGTATTATTCTTACCTTCAGGTAAAACATTACTGACTTTCAATACCGTCATTAAGTTGTTGATATCACTATCAATACTTTCACCAACTCCAGGATACTAACAAAAGAGAAATAAACACCAAGAAAGCTATGTGAATGGACTTTCAACTCTCAATATTTAAACCTGATGTATGATTGTAAATTAGTAAATCTGTCACTTAATTCTGGAAACATGACCACTTCAAACATAAGTCATCCACATACCACGAATAGTTAAATTGATAAAATAAAATGTGATAAGTGCATTATCCAATAATATGTAACCTTGATTTCTTGCTTCTGAAAATAATATACTTTGGCCACAATTATATTTATTATTGTGACCAAAGTCTGAGCAATAACTTGCAAAGGTTCTTTAAGCATTGACACCTCAAATGCCCTTGGACGCCGGCCCCCAGTTGCCGAGTATTATCGTCTGGCATTAGACAGAGTAAAATCTGTTAAGCCTCTCTCTCTTAAGTCAATGGGTTAATGAACTGTTGCAAGCTGACCTAAAAAAATAACCCAATAGATTGAAAACAAACTAACAATATTCCCATCTATTTTCCCCAACAGGCTTCATTGTTTGTTGGTTTGTGGAGTTTCATTTTGTAACTTAAAAATAAATATAAGTTGCTGGAAAATCAAGCAAAACTTATGCTTTGGTGGAAAGCCCATACCTGTATTTTAATTGCCACAGGCCTCCTATCTTTAAGAACCCCCCGATGGACCTGACCAATGGATGCCGCAGCAAAAGGCTTCATATCAAATTCCAAAAGTTGATCGTGCCAATTGGCTCCAAACGCTTTAACAAGAGCTTTCTGAATTGAAAAAAGGAAAGTGTAGAATATTAACATACTTTCCATATACAATAACAATATAATTTAAGTCTTTCAATCTGGCAAACGTAAAGTTACTTACAAGCCATTCATTGTTTCAGTACCATGAAATGCCGCCTCATAGGATAAACATGAACTTAATTTTTACTAGTTCTCACTTAGACATAAAATGTTAATGAGCAATATTATGGTAGTTAACACACTGGAATCATAAACACAACTCTTAACCTCCAACTGCCATCGAGGCATGAAGTCTGCACTGTCACGAACTCTTTCAAAGATCTTCTGCAGTTCAGGTGAAATGAATGCATTGTCTACATGGAACAAAAATGACAGAAAGCACATGCACTTTGTAAAATCCAAGGAATACCTGTTAATAAATATGATGAGTAGAACTACAGAATAGTAAACTGTATATGGTACACTAATAAGAGTGTAAATATTTACATGCAAATGCCACTAAGGGATTAAAATAACTGGGAAGCCTCCCTGCTACATTAACCCTTTTTTTCCAAAATGGCCCCTCATAGATTTCACTCTGTCAGACGTCCGACAATAACATTTTATTCATCAATGAGGAACCCCTTTTGAGTGAAAGGGTTATGCCTGGAGAGCTTATTACAGTAGATAAATATGCAGGTGCTGCTTGTACTGGTGTTGGTGGTGTGTAATCCTGGACACAAGTGATGTTATGAATTTGAGGAGAAAAGCAAGTGGACACTTTGTGAAAGAAAAGCACTTGTGAAAGCCAGGTATACAGCCATCAAGTAGGACTATTCGTTCTTCATACTTCGAGGGCTTTTCTCTGGGGTTTCTGGTTTTCCTTCTGCATCAAAAGCCAGCATTCAGTTCATTCCACAAACTTGGAGGTGTTGTGCTCCAAAGCCTTGTATAATGATGCATTGGTGCAACCTTGCTGAGCTTATTGTCTTAGAATGTTTACGCGAGGTACTATTTTAATAATATTATTGTTCACTTCACTCTCACTGCTAAATGTAGCTGCAATAAACTTACAATTGTAAATATATGTTATTCACCGGCCGGGAGGTCCGTATTGGGAAAAACTGTGACCGAGGTCTCGAGTACGGCCCGAGGCCACAGGCCGAAGGCTGTACTAGAGACAGAGGGCACAATTTTTTCCAATACGGACCGACCAAGGCCGGTTAATAACATTTTTATTTATTTCTACATTCTATTTTTAGAAGGTAGGAGAAACTATTAACTTCACTCTGTGCTTAGCGTAGTTGGTTACCATGACCGTCGTCAGGAGATAGGAAAATACTGCCCGCTCCCGGAACCAATCAGATTGCAGGATTCTCAGGATACCGCCCGCTCACGATCAAAGAAATGAATAACAATCATTATCTCTAACCAACATGTACCTTGAATGCTTAACATTTGTCCTAACTTCAGTGCTGCACCTCTCATTTTGCAGAGTGTGCTTACGATTCTCTCTGCATTTGCTTCTGACAGAAATGGATTTCCAGTAACCTCAGCAAGATTGGAACCTGTAACAATAAAATACAAAATAAACACATTAAGACATCATAAACATGTATGAAACAAGTACTTGTTTTTGCAGTAAAACGTTTGAAGACATTTTTATTCCAAGTTATCAGAATTACACAACAAACTTATTAGACATGTTTGACAAAAGTTTCCTTTTGCACAAATTATGTTGGACAGAAACACATTACAACTATTACATGTACCTGGCCGTGACGTTTGTATGTGAACTAATTTTCTGAGAGTCAATCTCAGTTTTGACTCTGGGTAATTTATCCCGCATTGAAAACTCACTCCCAATTTACTACGTTTGGCTATGGTTCTGTGACATGAGATCATATCTAGACCCTCCCCTCCCCTAGTCTATCACTCAAAAATTAAAGGGTTTTCTTAGGTGTAACTGTCACCTATGACCTTTCTGATATTTTGTACATAATTTTCATCAAATTACTCCCAAATTCTGTGTAATGAATCGCACCTAGGAGTAAGCTGCACATATGGCAATTTTTAACAATAAAAACAGGCTAATATATTTTTTTCAATTACTGCCTTATTTTCATACAGAGGCCCTTAGTTTCTGCATTTTCTTTTTTATTGGTTGAATTATCAGAGATTTGACAATTTAAAATAATATACAAAATAATGGAGGTTGTATGTTGATAATACTTATTAATTATGTTACGAGGAACATGCAGGGCAAAGTAAGGATGTTGATACTGAGGCCAAAAAAAAAACATGCAAGGAGAAGCCTATACCTTTGAGAAATCAGATGTGACAGAACATCTTTTTTTTTTTTACCACAGTTATTATATGTCTTTCCATTGCATTATCATTACCTGGTTATGTACACAGGATTTTAATGCAATTTGTGTAGGTAATGAGAAAGCAGGGAAATATGGGTTTCAATTACCTGTCTTATTGAGTCCGAACTGTCTTTTTGTAACCTCTGCAAGTGCACCAAGACCCAACCCGGCAACCAGGCCTGTAATTAAAATTTGGTAACCACGCAAATTTGTATTCCTTTGTTACCGGTAACCCTTCCCCTCCATAGAGAGGCACTTATAAATAGATTTAACTCTGTCTAACCCCCAGATAATTTTACTCGTCAATGAGGACTGCTTCAGGGATAAACAGGTTAACAACATCCAAGTCCACTCAAAACTACACCGACGGCACCTCCCCTGTAACCCATAAATGTTTAGAGTGACACTTATAGATTTTAATGCCAAATGATTTCACTTCTAAATGGGGGCTGTTGTAGGGGTGAAAGGGTTTACAATATTTACAACCACTCAAAAACTACGTTGCCTTGATAAAAGAAGGCAAGCTTGTCATCCAGTGGATATGCTAATAGCAGTTTCAAAAGGTACAGTAGGCAGACTTGGTAAAAATAAGTAATGTATATGTATACAAATTTTGCACATTGTTGAGCAAATGTTTAACACAAAGTATTTCAGCCTGACTCATCCCCCAGACAAAGCTGTACCCGCATGGCAGTTGGCTACTAAGTACGTAGAAAAAATACTACAAATAAACATTCTTGTTCACCTGCACTGAAATGGAGAATTTTGTTTCAATGGTATACATCAACACTTACTGATTGAGTAGCAAAAAAATATATGTATATCACAAATTAGCCTGTAATCCGGGATCTCTTTAATTAGGCAACAGAACATTGATTTTGTCTCCAATGGCACCTTGTCAAAAGGTGCCCCAGACAAGAGCAAAATCAAATTTGAACACAAACAGCATGTAAAAGCCTAACTGAAGATCCAGCTGGTCTACTTCCCAAAACGATTAGGATTGCAAAATAAGCCCCTTTTGTTACTTTCCCTTTGGCTGCTTGGAGAGAAAGAGTTGTCTACTTATCTTTCCTGAGTTCACCAATCAGAACATGTGAAAAACTTGTATGTGTTTTCAACTGAACTTATGATCATTTGTCATGTCTCATATTTTAACCAGGCATTGTGCACTTAGCTGTACAAGGACTACATCAAAGAATGCAAATTAAAGTCCACTAACATACCACTGTAGTTGATTAGCCTTCCAACTCTGGAGGAAGGGACTGGTGTTTCCTTTGATTGCCCACTCAACTGAAGAGAAAAAAAAGGCAAAATACGGTAATGTCCCAACAGTCATTTCGTTACCGGAAAGAATAATCAAACTTCAATAACTGTCACCCTTCAGGAAAGGATGTTGATGCTATTTTTGTCCCTTCCAACAACCTACAGCTGTAAATCATGGAATCTGAGGAGAAATCTGAGCATCCTGGCAGCATTTGCCGATGGTAATTAGTTTAACTATTTAATTGGTCTAGACTTCCTAATGTACAAACAAAGAGATTCCTTCAGCACTTTGAAAATCTGAATTTGCAGACCAAAAAGTGAATTTACAACCAAAATACTTGTTTGCTGCAAGCTCCAACTGCCAGTTGAGCAGCACTCTGACTAATCTTTGGGTCACCTGTGGTTCCTTGTGTTTCCTGCCTCATTATATGCAGAAGTACACTAGTCTTGATTTTCGTTTGTCACAATAATTTGAGACACACCGATGTCTAGCAAATTATGTCATAATGTATGAGCTTAGTGTTACCGTTATTGACATTTCATAAAAAAATTGTGATTCTATCCATATTTCCAGATGTGTATCCAAAGGACACTAAGGCCCAACAAAATTCATTTTCAAGTCTTAGTGCAGGATCTGTACTTAATTATTCCAAAATGCATGATTTTACTTGACCAATAAATAAGTTGATTAGTAAATAATCAAAATCTGTATGTACATTTACCGTTTCTACGATGCCCAGCATCTGCTCGCAGCATTGTACTTACAATCTGTAACCTATAGTGACGCTTTTATAATATAATTTGAAAGGGATGATACTTCCGTCATTCATTCTAATAAATGGGATAATTATCATTACGTAACCTTAAAGTTTGTTTGAAGACTAAGCAAATGCAAAAAGGATTTCATTGCAAACCTTTTGAGTTGCAGGGCGCCTCGGACTTGCTGCTGGTTTCCTAACTGTCCTCTTCTTTAAATCAACCTTTGCTTCACTCGTAGTTTTAGCCGTAGTAGTGTGCTCTGGAGTCGTTGTATGCACGACCGCATGGCTAGCAGCGCTTGTAAACAAGCAACGTGCTTTACGATTGTGTGAGTGTGAACAACTTGCGCTTGATCGTAACATTCTTGACCGAATTTCCAGGCTTTCTGGAACATTTCCACGACATTCTGTCTGTGAAGTATCTAATCCTGAAAATGTACTGGAAAGAAATGTACAAGGCCTTAAAGTCGTCGAAGAACTGGCTTGTTTGGCGTTAACCCGATTGGGTGTACATATTAGTTTCTTCCATACACGTAAATGACCCTCTTTTATCATATTTTGTTCTGCGAAGGTGCGATGCACCTAATGATCAGAGAAAAAAGGATAAAGAGGCTCCTGAAATATAAAAACTGTCTTTCAAATTCATGAAAAGTCTGAAAAGTCGTGGAAAGATGTAAAAATATTCCCTTTTTTGTTCCTGCGTTACTAAGCGGTCAGCTGTTGTAGGTATTACGTTTTGTAATACCATTTATAGTGTACTTATGTCACTGCCGACACGAAATACTCAAGAAAATGTATATAAACAATAACAAGACAATCTCTTTTCCCAGGGTTTGCTCGACTCCCATGTACATTGATTTGAACGTTTTCTTGAAAACCTGCGATGAAACTCACAAGTGGGAGATAATGCATTTCTTAAGTACAGAATGTTTACATTCAGATAAGGACTAAAAAGCGTCCAGAATGAAAACATTTCGTGATATTTTCGTCCTTTGTTATTTTAAACGCAACGGAGCAAATAATTGGTTCGATATTACCTTGAGGTCGCAAATGGCAGAGAGGGGTCTTCAGTCTGCATTCTGATTGGCTATTACAAAAATGACCTCACTTCATTCTTCAATGCTCTTATATGAAAATTAATACATGTAATGGTCGAAAGGGCTTTAAGATGTAATTCTTTTTCTTTCTCAGGTACTTTCTTCAGATAATGAAGGGCAAATTACTCCGATAAGTAGAAAAATTTTGTTATGAGTGCGCCGGAGAGACAGAAAAATAACAACTTTGTCTCGCGAGCCGAGTACGAGAAGATGGTCGAAAAAGTTAAACAATGTGAGGCAGATAGACTGAAAGTAATGACAGATCAGGGTAACATAATGAAAGAGTTCAACAAAAGAATGCAAGTGCATCTTGAGGAGATTCGTTTGCTGAAAGACGTGAATCAAAAGCTACAAGCAGATCTTCAAGAGCTTCGGGATTTGACTTGTTATCTGGATGACGACAGGCAGAAGTGTCGAAAACTTGCGCGCGAGTGGCAAAGATTCGGACGGTACACAGCTTCTGTAATGCGCAATGAAGTCGCTACCTACCAAGAAAAGTTAAAGGTTTTAGAGGAGAAGCAAATGGATCTATCGAGGGATAATGCTGAGCTTAAGGAGCTTTGTCTATACCTTGATCGACAGCGTGAATCAGTAGCTATGGAGCATAGGACGTTTTGCAGTAAATGTTCACAGCGCATTGGGAGCGTCGAGAATTTATCTCAATCCGCACAAAACATTTCAGGTATTAATTGAGAATGTTTTTATGTTTATTTTACGCTTCCTTACGTATATTATTGAAAGGCTTGTCCAATAGTCAGGCCTTCATAAATTGTCAACATGCAAGAATCTTTCACATCTTCCTTTCTTCACGCTTAAAAATTGTCATTCTTTACGTGTGTTGAAAAAAAAGATACGAGATGAGTACCCGTTATTTGTACAGGACAAATCTCTGGAGAAAACGGTGATCATGAAAGAAATTCCCATTCTCAGAGGTTGGAAGCAAGACTGACCAACATTCATGTCGGAAGAAGTAACGAGCATTCATTTCCCGGAAAGGTAAGCTGTTGTGGACTTCGATTGGTACTTATTTAACTTTTGAGAACAACACATATCATCTGAGCAGAAATGTTGATGAACGTTTTGCACCTGATACATCCGATGATATGTGTACGTTTTTGATTGAGGTCCTAAGCGATTTAAATGTCTTAAGAATCGTTCTCGAAATGGAAAGGGGCTTCCAAATGTAAGTCGGAACCCCTGTTTCGATTTTACCACACAACAATTCATAAACAACGTGTGAATCAAAGCGATTAATGGCTAATCACCCGAAACATGAATTTCCCGTGAGAATTAGCGAAAGCACTTGAACCTATCGTCGGACAAACATTTATACAAACGAGACTAGTTTTTTCTATCAGATCAGATATTGCAATTGTATTCCGAGCGTCAAGACAATCCAAGGTCACTTAAGTTTGTAAAGATTGAGAGGTGTCTTTTTTATTGTATTTGGACAAACTGAAAAATTTCGCGAATGAAACTCTGTGTGGGCCATTGAAGTTAATAAACGCGACAAAAGATTTTTATATGCCTCTTAAGTCATTTGAACGCCCCATTGAGCTTTGTTGCGCACAGTTGTGTTGGATTGGGTTAGTAATAGTCTTCACGCGTACGTTCCACCTCTCGTGTCTTAATGTAATAATTTTTTCAGGCGCATTGCTAATGTCAACAAAAGGCGAAATCGTGTGGAATGTTTACCTCCACGCTTAGAAATATTAATCTACCAGAATCGCATTAAATGTTTAGCAACGTCTAATGAACACGGGGATCTTGAGTGTCAGAATCCTAAATGCAGCAAATGAAGGGCATTATGCCGGGCATTATGCCGGAAAGCTCACGCAAAAGAGGATATTGCTTTTTTTCAGTCTTCCAGTTATTTTAATGGCAAGAATCACTGGAAACATGACTGGATATGAATGGCATCATCCTTTAAAGTATTGGGTTTTATTAAAATTTTGACCTCAGATATTGCATTTCTAGCTTTCTAAATGGTTCAATCAATCTTGGTTATCAGCTCATATATCATATGACCTCATATGGAAAGTTATTGCATCAAATGTTGTCAAGAGGGAAACTGATTGGTTTTAAAGCATTCAGAATTTAGGGCAGTTTTTGCTGTCACACAAGTAAAATGTACAGTGTGTAGTGAATGGATTGTGACACTAAATACATGTATCTGTGAGGCAACCCTGCTTTCAATGATTGTGCATTCATGTTTCCAAGGTAAGCAAGCACCAAGAATTCATTTATTCTAGCTTAGAACTTTATGGCTTTGTTGTCGCTCACAGGTTATTACGATCCAGAGCATTGATTGGTGCTTTTTTTTCAAAGCACTATTCATGGCCAAGAAATGTCACATGTAACACTAAGCTTGCTTTTGTAGTACAGTTCTCTCGACTGGCTGTGCTACATGTAGCAGACATTTGTCTAGATATAAAAGCATAATATATACATTTGGCCAAGCCTAAAAGCAGAGCTCCCCTTTCGAACCCCAGAAACCTGGAAGCATAATTATTATGCTCCTGAATAAAGTACAAAATAATCGTCATTACTGTATACAGTTTACAGCGATCAAACAGATTCAAACACTTCTGAGCTGACAGCAGTAAACAAACAAGCGTTGCAAAAAATAACAGTAATCTCTTGACAACATTTTCTGTTTGACTGACGATCTTTACTCACTCTCTCTTTAGTTTAAAACAACAGCAAATAAAAATCTTACTAATTAAAAAGTCAACCTAAGGCGTAGTAAATTCGCTTACTCGACTGCAATTTCACAGTCAAACAGAGAAACTCACGACTGGACATCCATTTCACACAAAAGCCTGGAAATGTGATTGTTGAAATGTGTCAGAATCTCTGTCAACGTGGAATTGCAAATGATTTCAAGCCTTCTTCATTTTTTAGCAAGTTTTACAAAATATGTGAGGCAGCGAGGCACATATTGAGAAGGAAAACATTACCTGAAAGTTAACCGTTGTATGCAAGTGTTTTGTCTCTTGCTCCATTTCTCTCAGCGTTACGCTGATTTTCATAAAATATTTTCTCTTTTCCTTACTCGGCTCCTTTGGAGGCTTTTATTGCTTAAATTTCTCAAATTTAGTCGCCTCTTCTCTTGTACTCTTTCCTGCTCTTTATCCCGTTGCTTGTCACTATTGTGATTTCCCACAAGAAAAATGCAGGTTGCCAAATGCAACGCTGCCACTTGATTTCCCGCCAAGGAAAATTGCCGGAACACTCCCGTCCCCAGAGGCTCCCCTGCCTCCCCACCTCCACCACGACAGTCTGTATGTGTGGACGGATTTCTTGCATGGATAGATTTCTTTAAAAATCTTACCTATGGACTTTTCCATTGGCGCACTTTGTGTGCCTGAGCTCAGTTATGAAACTGTTTATTGGTCACTTTATCTTTTGCTGTTCAGTACAGTTGAGTAGCACTCAATATATTATTGTAGATGACAATAAATTTTTCTCTCCCTCCCTTTAGCTCATTGATCACTGAACCTCCCCCCCCCCAGTGACGAGTTAAATCGTCTTGGGTGAGAGTTAAATCTATTGGCGTTAGACGGAGTGAAATGTAGTATGTCTCACTTCCAGGGGTCAATGGGTTAATTTGGAGTTGAGGTTGGGTGGGGCCTTGTTATTTGCACTCAAGTTTTTGAGTCACTCCTGTGTGGCAGTGTTGAGTCTGCCCAGCAACTTCCCTTAAGTTTGTGGGCTGCCTTGCCTTTTGAATATCACCTGCTAAACAATACTCTTGTTCGATTCAGCATGTGTTGTTTTGAAATCAGTTTGCAGTGCTGGCAAGATATGCGAGTGTTCCTTTGTCACACAATCACACAAAGTTGCACAGGCTAATCCAACGCAAGGCAGTGCTCCCTCATTAACAGCACTTGAGTCAGCGTTTGCTCTTATCTAGGAGCTTGCATGTTTAACATAAAACGTGGGGAACAGACATTAAATGCAAATTTTAATGAAACAGTAATTTCCATGCAAGAGTTGCAGTTACAGTTGTGCAAGGCTGTGGTCTCGGATGAGAAAGTTAAGGAGCCCTTTGGGCTAAGGCCGCCTCCCGTGCCCAGTCCTCAAAGTTGGTCCCCTGATCAACCCATGAATTGATTATTAATTTTTAATAAGCTATTTTTGCTTTCTTAACAAATTATAAAGTATTTAATTTAATAACAACTGTAATTCAAGATTTATTAAGAATTATGCAATGAATGTTTTACCATTAGATATAATTAACAAACATGACTGGAACACAATCCCCGAGTTGTTAAAGGGTCTAGGTCACGCAATTTTAGGCAATTTCAGCACTGATCGAATGATCGTAGAATTAACTAAAATATCAAAATAACTGTTCAAAACTATATAGAAGAACT
>NC_090894.1:9112730-9130230 GCF_036669925.1 Montipora capricornis
TGAGGAGAACACTCCAAGGGGCTTAGTAACCAGGCAGATGTTGAACTTGACATGATAAATGCAATATCTGCAGCAGATATTGTATTTATCATGTCAAGTTCACAAGCTATAGTGAATTGATTGAATGCTCTTGACCAATCAGATTTTTCATAGTGAGTCTGATGTATAACAATTAGAATTATCTGAAAGAATGTAAAAACTCATGGTTTATATATAGCTACTTTTCGCACCTACTTAAAAAGTTAGTTACATGTACTGGTACATCTGACATCCTTAGAATCAAAGTGACTAAATAATGAGAAGTAAGATTTATCATTGCAGCACTTTTAAGATATTTTGTTTAATTCTTAGGATACAGAGAGCATTAGGAGTGACACCCCACCACGGATTTCTGGAAGCAATGGACTTAAAAGCAAGTATCGATTGCAGCTGTATCTCATTCTTGGACTGATACAAATGGGGCATTAATATGAAGGATAATGTAAAATAAATGCTTTGTTTATAGCGGAAGTAGACTTAGCTAACAACAATCGGCAACAAATTGTTGACACATTGACCATTTCTACCCCCTATGCCACATGTCTTGGGGGGGGGGGGAGAATGGGGGGGGGGGAGGGAGGGGGCTGCAGGTAATAGGTAAAATAATAATGCCCCAAGAAGGTGAAATGTCTCCACTATTTTTGCAACTTGTTGTAGTTCACAGGCACTCCACTTTTAACAATCCGAAAGAAACAATTCAAACTTAACAAAAACATGATTAAGAAACCCAACTGGCAAGAGGCAACCAGCTGTTGGCTATTTACAAAGTGTGGAAGAGTTGAATCCAGGACAACCGGAAACAAATCCAAACCAGAAGTCAGAACGGGATTTGAACTCAGGCAACTGCAATCAAACCCAATGCCCCAACCACCAGACCATGATGCCTCCCTAACATGAAGGATAAAATGACTTGTTTGATAGCTCAAACTAGTGGAACTGCACCACTGCAGAGGTTATGGGTTCAAAACCTGTTCAGGCCAGAATTTTCGAGGCTTTCCCTTTTCTTGTTACTTACTGTTAGTACATGCAGTAACAACCTCTTGAGTACATCCACTCAAGAACTACGTCCCCTTTAAATGCCACTGTCTTAAGTTAGGGTTTCTTCAATGTCTTGCATTCTTATTATTAGAAGTGTTTTGTAATGCAGTGGCATTGCTTGCCATTGTTAAGAAAGCCCTGCATTGCCAAATTTTAGTGACATACTATGTGTCAGAGACTAAGCCCTTGGAATGTCTCATCTATCCTAAATTTAACATATCAAGAACAACATGCATTGCTGCCATGCTATGTGAAGATACCGTAAATGAAAGGCATACTTGAACTGTGGAAAGAACGTGTCAAGATTTTAGATAACCACAGTTACCTAGGGAATCTCTCTCAGAAAACAATTTGGCTCCTGAACCCCGTGCACCTATTGACAAGTAGAATTGTCTGGCGTTAGAGTGAAATCTATTAAAGTTTCACTCCTAGGAGTCATTGGGTTAACTATAATACAGTACTGTGCAAAAGGAATGCAAACGAATTTCGCGCTTTTTGGCACCTTTCGCTACTTTTCGACGAAATATAACGAAATTTCGGGTGAAACGAATTCTCATTCGAATTTCGTCAAAATTTCGAAATGCCTATTGTTTCTATCAAAACGAAAATTTGCAACGGCCGCGCGAATATTCGAGCGAAATTTCGTCGTGACATGGCGAAATTTCGTCCTGAGAAAGCAAAATTTCGGGAGTGCTTATTGAACGTTCGCAGCGAGCATTTGCCTTCTACGGTACATTTAAGTTAACGTTAGAAAAAGGCCAGTCGAAGCCCTCATGAGTGACCAAGCCGGGAATTTGTGAGAGTGGTCGCAACAAGAGCCGGTCGCTTATGTGAGCCGATTCTCGCAAGAGACTAAAATTAAAAACAATGGAGGGTGGTTGTCGCTTACCTAGAGAAGATAGCGTTCGATAAAATTATTTAAGCAGGCAGATTAATCATGGTAAAGGAAGCGTTTTTACAATCCCTTTCTAATTCAGTCAATGCGTGACATCTGGATTGCTTCTAAGAAACATGTCATGAAAATGTCGATTCCCCATGTGTTTTCAAGTTCTGAATAACCAATATGTTAAGAGAAGAGTCTATTGCCAAATAACTCGAGTTTGGATTATTGCACAGCCCTAAAACTTTGACACGCTCATGATTTATTACCTTCCTACAACATCTCAATTTCTTGACTTAATTTGTTGAATGGCAAGCGATTTTATTAACATGAAAACCAAGAAGAATTGTTAGGTTTGGTATGTTAAAATGCCTATAGCGATGATGTTATTTGTCGTGTTTACACTCAAGGTTGAGAGAAGAGTACAGTTGTTGATTCCATTCATTCATTAAAATGCGAAACGCTAACCAACACTACGAAATTTCGTTTTAAGGCACAGCTACACGAGCGATTTTTTGCTCACGACGGTGATGCGATTTTTTCAAATTTTATCGCATCGATCGCAAGTGTTAGCCACCCTTGAACTGCTGATTTTTTCCAACGACTTTTTCTGCTGTCGCGTTGCCATTTCAAGGGTGGCTAAACTTGTGATTCAAATTTTATCGCGTTGATCGCGACGCAACAAAATTTGAAAAAATTGCATCACAGGCGCGAGCAAAAAATCGCTCATGTAGCTGCGGCTTTAGGATAACGATATTTCGATTATTAAAGTTCTGGAATTTTCGTTTCAGTACGTACGAACTCCAACCCGATAAAACAAATGCTGTGAGTTTTTTGAACGGCTTAAAAAACATTCCACAAAGAGTGTGTCCCTCTGGACTCAAAACAATGGTTCAAATTGTGAGAGGCGAATATGAGCATACAGGAAAAACAAGCTATGCCTTATTAGTATTCTTTATATAAAGAATACTATAAACAAGGAGTGTTTCATCAGGATATAAAGCTCATACACGTGATGTGTTATCGATGTTTTGATTGGCTGTTAGGCTCATGAATTATTAATGAGTTTTTTTAAAGTAGATTGTAAAAAGGGTGTTAGTGGCATAACTGTGATAAAAGAGAGAGAGAAAGAGAGAGCATCTAGAGTCAATGACCATCATGTGAGCACACTATAATATCCAGAGGGTTGTAAAGAGAGTTTGTAGCAATGGTGTGGTTTTACAAACACCAAAAAAAAGATGGCAACATTAATTTTCTTTGTGTTAGTTAGGGAGACATAAATGAGGCACAGGAACATGGCTGCCCCTTTAAAAAAAGGCCTCACAAATAAGGAATGTTGGTGTGGGGTCAAACATAGACCCATCATTGGAGCCGTGCACAGTGTTTAAGGTTACAGTAAGACAGATGCCTTAACTGGTTTAATCTACGACATCTTAGCATTCTTCAGGGAGCCCCTTAAAGCTTTAACCACTCTGGAGTAATTTTGCTGCTAAAAGTGACATGTATCTGAAAGAATTTAGTGCTTTGTTTTCAATGTCTGACAAATATGGATAACATTGTTGATTAATTATTGTAATGGAAAATTATATGGGATTAATAGTTGCTTTCATGTGAATGTGATACATGGTGGTACATTTACAATGTATGCAGGAGGGAAAATGCTTTGGAGTCCCTGTTGAACAGTCTCATTTGTGTCCTTACAGATGGAAATCATGCTGGAATATTGAGGAATGGATTAAGAACACTGCCCAAACAGGTATAGCTGTATCACAGCTTGTGTAGATCTGGTTTAGAAAATAATTAAAAATTTCAATAAGACAAATAACTAGTATTATTTCTAAAGCAATGCATACTAAATTTATGATTATGAACTTCACTATCCTTTCAGAGCGATCTGCCTTTTCCTTCACCAAACAAAATGACACCTGAGGCTGTGGAACAAGCTATGAAAGTTTTGGAAATACATGAGAGACTTGAGCACCCAGGTCATACCTCTAACCCCGATGAGGATGAGTCTGCGCGTAGACTTGGCGATCATGAAGTCGAGGTCTTGAAGGAAATGTGTAATGTGAGTATTGGACCTGGCTCAATATCATCAAACCAGGTCAAGTGTATCGCCAGAATTTTAATATGCATCAGACTTGAAAATTGAATCAGTTACTCGTTTTTTTTTTAAATGACAACCTTCATAAACAAAGAAGTGTTCTGCGATTGGCAGAACTGTTTTAAGACTTGAGTAATTGAAGTGTCCGCACAACATTTTTAATTTTTTGCATGGCAATTAATGTAACCAGTTCAAAGCAGTTTGGTTACTTACTGAATTATGTTATTAAAACGTAATACGTTTCCTCTTGTTGGGGTTTTGACTGGCTTTTGTCGTGATCCTGCGATCCATTAAAGGCACTTAAAGACACCACTGATTCATTTCAACAAACAAAATGTCATTGGAATTGTGATTAAAAGTGATTACCGTGAATTATTGTGTGAACAAAAGCCCACGATTAGCTTATACATTTATGTTCTGTGTTTTTTTTGTATTAAGCAAGCTGAAATACTGATTTGTAAGCTCAAGTTAATTTATGTTATAACATTTGTTTCAGGTTGTTTGGAGAAAGCTTTCTGATCAGCCTGACCAGAGACAAAATGACACCCATAGCAGTGAGAACGGAGATGAGATTCTTGAAGATTTATTATAAGCACCAAATCTGGCCAAAAAGATTTTTGAATACTGCACCTCATTCCTCATGAAAGGGCAAGAAGTGCCCAAAATATGAGAGTCAAAGGTGCTGTACACCTTGGTGTCTCCTATGATATTTTTGAAAAAATTATAGTGGAATAATCTCCTATTCTAGGTTTGACAACATGCGAGGACATTTTGACGCCCAACTCATCCGTGTGTATTGTGATTATTACGTCAAATGGCTAAGTGAGATGTACATAAAATTTTATGTATTGTAGTCTGTAACCTTTTTGCAGTGTTCCACGTAAGATTTTAGCCAGCTTTCCATGGAAAAATCTGAAGGGATCAAGCAATAGAGGTCTTAAAATCAACTGACAAGGACAAAGCTAGGTTTAGCAGGTTTTGTCAGTATAAGAAGTCTTGAAGTAGAGTTGGATGTCATGTGGTTAACTCACAGTTTGTGAGTAAATTTTGTATTGAAAAAAAAATGTGATCTATTAGATAGAAATAATTATTGACTTGCTTTTAAGCCTTCACGATGCTTTAAATAAGGGAGTAAACCAGAGACTATTTCTTTGCAGCAAAGTTCAGGATGTGTCTGCCATGCTCAGTGATGTTTGTGGACCAATATCCTATTCATCTCCCTGTATCCTGGCTCTCATTCCCTTAAAATTTGACTGGCATGCCTCTACAATTTTTAGAACCATGAACTTAATACAAATCAGCATCTTTGCATAAAGACATTATACAAATTAATGCTCTCATGGGGTTATTGCAGTTTGGGTAGAAAATTAAATATTTTGAGGTGAAGTTTAAAACCAAATTTTTTTTTTTGGGAACAACAGGGTGTCTTTAATTTGATGAGGCATAAATTATTAAGGTACAGATTGAAGTATGTTTCAGTTTATGGCAGTTTGCACATGAAAACAAAATCAAACGCTAGTATTTCTTGACAAAACTGTCAGGTTGATGTAGAATTTTACCGTGCTGTAGAAATATTATTTTATACTTTGTCATCTTTGATAGACAAGCCCATAATTAAGTATTTATTGAATATTTAATTTCAGCATTTTGTTCACTTTTCTTTGGTATTAAGGAGGAAATATCAGTCTGTTACAGACGTTTTTATTGTATCAATCAATTTGATTTGAAAAGAGATGATTTGTAAATGTTAATAATTTAGTTTATATCCCTGCCTTTTTGGTAGAATAAAAAGAAAGGTGATTGGACCATCATACTTGTCATTGATTTGTTGTCAGTCTTGCTAAAACGTTTTAGAAGAATGATATCTGGTAGTAAAATATGATAATTTGTGGCCCAAATGGGTTCTCTATTGACCTGTAAATATGTAAGAGCTACTCTTACAGGGAAAGTGTTCTGTTTTTTTAACCCTTCAAGGCCCAAATTGACCTGGTTTGGAAATGAATTAACCTAAGGAACAAAATAACCTGGGGGGGGGGGGGTGGGAAGGGAAACTCATGAGAAATTGGGGGATTCCCCCAAAAAAATTAGAGGTAAAAAAAAGGGGTGTTTGAAAAATATAAACACTTTTAAGGGGGGTACCTTAAATAATGAAAGCAAAAGTTGTCATTAACCAATATAAACGCAATTTAACAAAATATAATATTCAAGAGAGTAAAATGGGGTTGACAGGCCAACACAACTCCCTTGTACATGAAAATCTGGTTCTATCAAATGAGTTGATAATGAAAATTGACCACTGCAGTGGGATTCTAAAAGCTGATGTTTAGAGTGGTAGCCCTTGGTCAACTCGTTTGATAAAACCAAATTTTTGTGTATTACTTCCCCACTGACTGCCCCCTTTATTCCCTTGTACATGGTCTGGTTTCCTTTTCCTTTGTCATAATTTTACTCTCTCGAGTATACAATTATTTTAAAGGAGGCCTCTTTCAGGTACTTCCAGTCAGATTTAATTTAGCAATGGTTTTTGTTCTACAGATAAGACTTTAGATTTGGACCTTCATACTATTGTGTGATAGTTTCTCTTCCAAAAAAATAGTTCGTCTTTATGATGTATTTTTAGTTTCTTGGTGCTAATTTTCTCTGCAGCAGGCCAGGGTTTACATTTGAGGCCGGAGGCCAGACGTTTCGTCTGGTGGATTCTCATTCTGTGTCCAGTAACTTGATGCCTATATTTGAGGGTTTTTTTTTTATAATATATTTTTTTACTTACTTTTTAAAGAGAATTTAAGTGAACTCCAGCCATGCCTGAGAAACTGATTCTTGGGTTCCAGAAACACTGGAAACTGCATTTCTGAGTGTTCTATTTTAAAATTTCCTGGGGGCGAATGTCCCCAGACCCCCCTCAGTAGCTCTCGCCTTCAGCGCTCGCAATTCAAAAATGTCACGTCCAGTGCTTTTAGAAATAATTTATGTCCACTACTTAACAAAACTGTTGAAAACCCTGTCTTTGCAGTAACATGAACATGACCTTTTGGCCTCACATGTTTGCATTAACTTAATTCTAGTCTCAACCAATAGGCTTGTCACCGGTAGAAGTGAGTGATTCTGCCTTTAAAGCTTTGACCCGGTCCATGGGATCTTTCTATTCATGAATGCCTGTTAGGTTGTGCTATGTATCAGTGAGATAGCTGGCTTTCTAAAGGCTTTGTTGCCTTGCCCTTTTCCTGCTTTTCTTAGCAGATTGTTATGCTCTTTGTAGGAGTTTTTCTGTTTTTGCCTTAATTTGTTTCACTCGTTCTTCTGCCTTCTGCATCATGTATTAGTTTGTGGCCATGAGGTAGGTTGGGGGTGTCTCAACTTTAGGAATTAGTAACTAAAAGAGGGTCCCTGAAAATGTTTAATGCAGCGAGTAGGGGTCCTTCAAATTTAGATAGTAGAGAATTTCTCATCAGTCCCCCACCCCCCCCCCCCAAAAAAAAACAAGTTTTTGTGAATGCTCCCTTAATCTTATGTTTGCATGAAACCCATTGCCGAGTAAAATCGTCCGGCGTCAGACAGAGTAAAATACTAAGTCTGGCCGGTTTGGACATCAAAGGGTTAAATTAATTGCTTCAGTTTAGGGAAAAAGTAGCCAATGCCTTTTGACAGCGAATGCAATTCCAGGGTTGTCTATTTATGTCCAGAAATGCTTGCAATTATATATCCAACAAGAAGTGTCCCTTAAAGTCTTAGCATTTGCTACCTATTTACAGGAATAGGGTTGGATCCTGACCCTGGTGTCTGCATGAAAGCGAGATTCAAGTCCTCTTCACGGCTCTCTCCCGGCTCAAGAAAAACCTCTGAATACCCTGGGGTATTCCCCACCATGAGTGATGTTGAAGTTGGAGAGAAGAGCCAGGGGACACCTTGTGATGCTTATTGAAATCAGCGTGCATCTAATTACGTGTATTTCTGGCCTCGGTTGTTCAAAAGCTGGATAACGCTATCCACTGGATAAATCGCTATCCAGTGGATAGCGCGCTTTTCAATTGAGTGTCGTAAAACCAAAACCAAAGTAATTACTTTGGCCAATCAAAAAGGACTGAGACAATCCCGCAAACCAATCAAAACTCGAAGTAATTACACGTAGCCGACACAAAGCGCGGGAAAATGTGCACGCGTGAGCCACGATTGGTTTTGGTTTCACTTATGATTGGTTGAAAAAATGGCGCGAGAACTTTGAACCAATCACTGAGTGAAGTAATCATAAACCAAAGTAATTATCTAATTACTTTCGACACTCAATTGAAAACCGCTCTAAACACTAGCAAAACCAATTGAGTTATCCAGTGGATAGCACTATCCACCCCTTGAAGAACTGGGGCCTGGACATATCAAGTTGTCGGAAGGTTTTGCAGTTGACAACTTTGTGTCAAAAGTGCAAAGTAAACAATATCGAAAATGTAATTTTAAAACAATGCTAACTGACACTACAGTGGAATAGCAGGGATTCAAAAACAACAAGCTGCATCAAGTGATTTTTTAAATGGCAGATCCCTCCTTTTGAAAACCCTTATAACTTCCCTTTGTTTGATAATAATTAAAAAAGACTGCCGATAATCTGAACAAAAAAAACAAAAACACCATCATAAATGGGACAGTTTCACAAATCTGTACATATGAAAAATTTGGCACCTGCATAAGGTACCGGTACTTTTTAAGTTCTTATTTAACCTGATGAAGTTGAATGGTGAACAGAGGATATACTGTATCAGCAAACATCCTGAATGGAGGTATCACTCAGCTCTTCAAGGAAATTGTTGAAATTCGTTTTGAGCATCGAATTAATTCTTTCTCCAAAGTTTTGCTTCTAGAAACATGTAAGATTTAAACCATTATGCCACCCACCAATTTTTTTTGTAATAACCATTTTAGCAGTAGCAGTGTGGTGCTTTGGAACGGCTTACTTTCTGAGCTGCGGCAGGCAGAATCACTGAATGATTTTTGTTGACAGCTCAACTCGTACTATTCTTAGACACACTGCATTCATGTAAAGCAGTTTTTATGTTTTAGTTCGTTTTTATTATTTTTAAAATAATAGATTTAGTTTATAGGATATGATGTACTTAGGTCTTAGGTTTCGTAACTGCTGAATTAACCATGTTAAAATAAAGTTAACATACATACATACATATCTGTTTGCATCTTATCTGTTCATAAAACAACAGAAATGGTTGCAAAAGGAATTCTGATTAGAAAGACCACCTTGACCACAACATGGTCAACTATGAACTACTGACAATTGTTATATTTATAGGCACATCTGATTGTTTTCATACATGTCAGAATGAAAATTAATGTTCTTGAAAACATTAATACTGTCTGCACGTGCACCAAGCAGTGAAATCATCTCTTTTTAACACTAAAAGCAACATGGGAAGACTGGTCCAGCTTTTATAGGATCTGAGACATCCCTATCTTTTTGAAGGAGGACTTGTGCTAACCCATCACAGGCAAATAAAATCTTCACTATCTCATCCAACCTCCCATTTGCTGAGTTTGTGATGGAGGAACACCAAACTGTCTTGGCCATTGGAACTCAGTGGAACCAACCTGCGGTAAAGGCTGTAGCTGACCAGCATGTAATGGGGGAAGGGGTGGAGGAGGCAGCGACATAGGGGGATGTGGGGGCAGACTGTATGCTGCTGGATTGGATTGAGTACTGATGCCACTTGGTGGGGGAGGGTAAAGGGTACTTGGAGGTACAGGAGGGAGAGGAGGTGGAGGAGCATTAGGGTAAGCCGCAGGGGGAGGGAAGTGGGTATAACCTTGGGCTGGCGGCAAATAGGACTGATTTTGAAACTGAGTTGGTAAATGAAATGAAGGTACAGAACCAAGGCTTGTGGTGCTCAAGGAAGCTTGGAAAGATGCATTTGTTGTTAGAGTTGTGACTACATGCGGTTGAACTGTCTGCTGATAAGGATTCATTGTATAGGCTGATGTAACTATTGAATATGCTGTTAGCGGAGCTTGGGAAACAGTTGCTGACACCACAGTCTTGTCGCTAGTTGGTTTCGTGGTTTGAGTGGCAGCCACAAATGTAGTGTGCACAGTTTGCGTGACCTTGGGTGGTTCCGTTGTTACAGGGACAGGAAGCTGTTGTGTAG
Organism: Montipora capricornis; assembly: GCF_036669925.1. Classification (NCBI taxonomy): domain Eukaryota; kingdom Metazoa; phylum Cnidaria; class Anthozoa; order Scleractinia; family Acroporidae; genus Montipora; species Montipora capricornis. Next base: position 9,122,938 of record NC_090894.1, read on the forward strand.
CAGGGGCTGGTGCTGGACTGACATTTTCCACTTGTATCTGTGATGATGCCAGTAAAGGGGGAAGTGGCTTTAGTGGTTCTGCAGATGACTGTGTAGTGACTGGTGGTGTTTCTTTGAAAAGAAAGATCAGAGTAAGACTATGGGCTGGCCTGTTTAATGTAATGTTCAAGACTGTGTTAATTAATTAAGCCGTGTTAAGCTGGGTCGACATTCAACCACATGTAATACACTATAAATAGAATCCAATTATACAGAAGAGTCTTGATTGTCCAGGCTACAGGCAGAATTTGTATTGCTGGGGCTACTGAATGAAGAAGTAATAAACATGTATGCTGCGGAATACAAATGATCATTGTTTCAGTCTGTGTACATATTTATTTTGTTTTATGGACTTTTGCTGCAGGTTAAATGTTTTTTGTTGTACATCAACACTGAGTTACCACATGGATGAACTGGTAAAGGAACTGTAACTGTGTCATTAAACTTCTTCCAGCAATTACTTGTACCTTCAGTAAAACACTGTCACAAAGTGTATGCAAAAACATCAGGCAACCCAATCAAATGAGGGCAAAAAAAAATTCATCCTTCAAAATTTAGTGGGAATCGTGAATTGTTAAGCTGCATTTTTTCCACAGAATTAGTAGAATGTGAAATTTATTTTAATCAATAATGTAGCTGCAAAGTTTGGACTCCTGTGCATAAAAGAAACTATATACCTGATGTAGTTGTCTGTGATTTGACTTCTGATGAAGTGCTTGCATGTTTCTGAAAATTCAAAGTGCAAAACAATGTTTGATAATGAGCTAAGTAAAATGTGCGATGATAAATTAATATTTGTCATCAAAAATGACACATTATTTGGTGACAAGGTGCTAGTACTTGTAAGCCCAGAACTCTTTCTTAAATAATTTTTCAAATTTGCATAAAGATTACCAGGTTAGTATTCATAGAAAACTGATTCAAATTTTGTCATTCAAGCTTCCCTTATGATCTCATTGACATTTGAAGCTGCTTGTACATGTTACCATAATATGTAATAATAAATTATTATATATATGTTATTCATCAGCCCCGAGGTCTGTATAATTTGGAAAAAGGCTTAAAGTCTCGGATTGCACTTGAGGGCAGTATGAAATGCTTGCAAAAAATGTGAATAGTCTAGGGCTCCAATTGTAGCAAGGTTACTGAACAATTTCTAGTACAAAGATACATGTAGCACAGAAAGCTTGGGAAAGCAATGAAAGAAAGAGACTTCATCAAAAAACTTTATTAACCTAATAATAAAATAAATTAAGGTAAAAATATCTTAATAATAATTATTTTTAAAAAAATTGCAATTTAGTTAGGGATGTAAGCAATGACTCATCATGCAAAATGATACCATCCACTGTGAGTGGGCAGATGAGAAAATTCTGCATGCTCCAACAAAATTAATAATCAGATCACAGGAATTGTTGAATAATGTCCGCTCTCACGTTGGAAAAAAAGTAAAACCAACTTACTCGCTTTTTTGCTGGTGGGCTGGAGGTTGGCAAAGGACTTGAATGATTTGACGAGCTCCCTTCATCACTGGCTTCAGGCTTTTCCTTCTTTTTTCCACCACCATATAGTTCCAGCATTTCATCACAAATATCTATGTAAAGCATATTATACAACTTTGAGGGCTTTTCTATAATTTAATGCCAGTAATTAAATTTAACTGGAAGTAACACCGGCCTTACATACAATTTTGTGCATGTATAAGTTATAATACAGCCTAAGAAAATGCACCCACCCTTTAACACATTATTTTATTTTATTATTCCACTATTATGCCTTTTTACCATACATATTAATTTTGTCAAGAGAACGCGCAAAATATGAGACGGTAATACACTGTAGTGTCCCAGTTTGACCGGTTTGGGGAACAGAGCAAATACAGTCGGAACACTGAGTTTTTCAATGAAAGAAATTGTTTTCAACAAGATCCAAAGCCTGAGAATTCCAATCAAATAAAGATCTTTGACTGGCTTTCTGTGCTGTTTATATCGTTCACATGTGCCCTGAAGGACAGATGATGCATTTTTTTAAAACACTCTTACCAAATAAAATTGAAGCAAATAACACCTTTTTTTGTAGTGGAATAATAAATCTCTTATTTGATGGTTTAACATGTAATACTCGCAGACATTTTGCTCATTGTTTGTATTTTTCCTACGCAACTCACAAAATATCCATGCCTATTATATGCTAAACCATGGAATACGTGAAATTTAATGCCACAAAGCTATGGAAATGTAATAAATACATCTTATTATAACAGTATTAAAATAAATTTGAGAATCATGAGAAAACTTTTGAAATACACCTTCAGGCATGGCTCATGCCATCATCAGTTCAACCCATTGGCACCCTGGAAGTGAGACTTACATGTAACAGATTTTACTGTCTAACACAAGACAATTTTACTCGTCAACTGGCAGTGTCCTAGGTCGCCAAGGAGTGAATGGGTTTATGCAAAGTTGGGTTCTTTACATTCATCTACACATTGAGACATAACGGAATTAAATCATCAAATTAATATATAGACAACTGTAATGGTCTCCCTGTGCTATTGTACTTAGGTCACATGACTAGCAAAATCACGCACTCGTAAGGGCTTGATTGAAGTGATTTATCAGTTCCTCTTCACGGTTTGGAGCTAAGAACGTTACATGGTGTCAGAAGGAAACTTCTGAGCAAGAAGTACAGCAAGATTTCGCTCACGTTTAGTTTAATTTGGATTGATTTTGATGAGAAATAGCGACGAAACCCTCACCAAATATGGACGCCAGCACAAATGACACAACTCCGCCAACAACAAGCAGCAGTACAGCACCGACTTCAAATTCCACACAGCAAGTCTTAACCTCTAATGTTCCGTTACCGCCAAGGTTGGAACTTCGAGGAAATCTGGCGAGAAATTGGAAAAACTGGCTGCAAACGTGGAAAGCGTACGAGACAATAACAGGCTTGCACCTAAAACCGCAAGATTACCGTGTCGCCACCTTTATCACCTGTATTGGGTCTGAGGCTATAGAGATCCACGGTGGGTTACCCTTTGCGTCCGAAGCAGAGCAAGGTAGCATTGACAAAGTTTTAGAGCTGTGGAACAATTATTGCGTAGGTAAAACTAACACTATTTATGAGCCCTACAAGTTTAATAACAGATCACAAGAGCCTGGCGAGACAATCGACGCCTATGCAACTGCAGTCCGCACATTGGCAGACACGTGTTCGTTCGGTACTTTGAAAGAAGAAATGATCAGAGACAGGCTAGTATGTGGAATTTCTGATAATGCACTTCGTAAAAAGCGACTTCAAGAATCGCAGCTAACACTGGAGAAATGCATGGATTATTGCCGAGCAGCCGAAACGGCAAATAGCCAGCTAAAAGAGATATCAAGCCATGGCCCAGACACCTAAATTATCTGAATAAATCAAAGAAAGGACAGACTCAGTCGAAGCCACAGTTTCGAGCACAGCCAAACCTCGGAAGAAACGCTGGCTTGCCAGGAAATAAGCAAATGATCATGAGAGATTGCAAATATTGTGGATGGAGACATGAGTGTAAGAAAGAAGAGTGTCCTGCATTCGGATAGACCTGCAATACGTGTGGGGGAAAGAGCACTTTAGCAATGTCTGCACGCAAAAAATACAGCCTGGTAACAAAGGCCTCTTCCCACAGCAACCTGCAGCAGAGCAAGCTGAGAGTGCATGAGGTACACGAAGATGCACCACCTTCATCCAAGGATGAACCTCCTAGTAGTCCAGCACCAGAACATCCTGCAGCCTGACCACCAAACACCTGAGATTATCAAAGACAGCATCAATAGTCTGACCGAAGAGCAAGTCCTAGCAGAGTATGCTGACCTGTTTAAAGGCCTTGGCAAGATTGAGAGAAAACTACACTTAGAAGTTGACGAGACAGTCCCGCCAGTAGTAATGCCACCCCGTCATGTTCTAGTTGCAGTAAAAGGCAAACTAAGAGAGGAACTTGACCGCCTTGAAGGCTTGGGTGTACTTGAGAAAGAGGACAAGCCGACACCATGGGTATCGAGCATGGTTGCAACGCAGAAGCCTAGCGGGAAGGTTAGAGTGTGCATTGACCCACAGCGCCTAAACCAAGCACTGAAGCGCAGACATTATCCCTTGCCAGTTATTGATGACATCCTGCCAGAGTTGTCTAAGGCGAGAGTGTTCACCAAAGCTGACCTTAAGGATGGTTTCCTCCAGATTCAATTGGATGACACTTCGAATAAGCTGACGACTTTCCAGACAGCATGGGGAAGGTACCGATGGCTACGCATGCCGTATGGGATAAGCCCAGCGCGGAATGTTTCCAGCAGAAGCTTGACCAATGCCTTGAGGGTCTCAAGGGGGTGTACAAAATCGCAGATAACCTCCTTATTATCGGTCAAGGTGACACTGACGAAGAGGCTGACCAGGATCACGACCTGAACTTGAAGAACCTCTTGGACAGGTGCAGGACAAAGGGTATCATGCTGAATAAGGACAAGCTTCAATTCAAATGCAGCGAAGTGTCGTTCATTGGTCATGTCATGACAAAGGACGGACTGAAACCTGATCCCCGAAAAATTGAAGCAGTTGGAGCGCCCAGATGATGTGCCAGCCGTGCAGAGATTCATTGGGCTAGTTAAGTACCTGTCAAAGTTCCTGCAAGACCTTTCGGAAATATGTGAACCACTACATCGCTTGACACATAAAGATGCCGAGTGGATTTGGGGCCATGAACAGGAAGATGCCTTTGAGAGAATTAAGGAAGCTGTTGTCAAAGCACCAGTGCTGAAGTACTACAGTGAGAGCGACCCAAACGAATGCCAAGGAGATGCATCTCAGGGTGGACTTGGATTCGTGGTGATACAGTACGGACAACCAGTCACATTTGCTAGTAGAGCGCTCACTCCGGCTGAAAGAAGATACTCGCAGATCGAGAAAGAATTGTTGGCACACGTTTTCGGTATGGAACATAACCACAACTATGTCTACGGCCGCAAAGTCATTTTATGGACTGACCACAAACCGTTGGTCTCAATCTCGAAGAAACCTTTAGTATCAGCACCTAAGAGATTACAGCGCTTGCTACTCCGTCTGCAGCAGTATGACTACGAGATCCGCTACAAGCCCGGCAAAGATATGCTGCTAGCGGACACTCTTTCTAGAGCTTACCTCACAAAGGACGAGCGGTCACCAACCGAAGTAGAAGTGGAACACATCCATGCCACACACGTTCTTCCAGTACCAGAACACCAACTCAAAGAATTGCAGAGGGAGACAGCCTGTGATCAAACCCTTCAAACGCTCAAGAAAGCGATTGTGGACGGGTTCCCTGATACAAAGCAGGAACTCCCAGCAGCCATCCATCCCTACTTCCAACTCCGTGACGAGCTTTCGGTACATGATGGCATCATATTCAAGGGACTGCGATGTGTCATACCTCAGACATTAAGGCCAAGGATCAAGGCGAAGCTGCATGAGTCGCATATCGGCGTGCAAGGTTGCTTAAGAAGAGCGCGAGAAACATGAATGCAGAAATCACTGACTTCATCCAGAAATGTGACACCTGCATGGCTTATCAGAGCAATCAACCCAAAGAACCACTAATCTGCCATGAAGTTCCTTCTAGACCATGGGAGAAAATAGGAACTGATATTTTTACAGTTGATGACAAGAGTTACCTGTGCACGGTAGACTACTATTCAGGTTATTTTGAGGTGGACCAACTGTATAGCAAGACAGGAACTGTTATCATTAACAAGTTGAAGAAGCACTTTGCCGCGCATGGGATCCCAAACCAGTTGCACAGTGATAATGGACCACCGTACAATTCTGCAGAATTCAGCAATTTTGTTAAATCATCTGGAACTGAGGACATAACCAGCTCACCCGGATACCCACAGAGCAATGGACGGGTGGAAAATGCTGTGAAAACTGCCAGTACTCTGATCAAGAAAGCCAAAGAGTCCGATTCAGAATTCTTCCTCTCCTTGCTAAGCTGGAGAAACACTCCCACTGAAGGAATGAATTCTTCACCAGTGCAACGAATGTTCGGTAGGCGCACCCGAACTCAGCTGCCAACAGCTGAAGTACTGAAACCACAGTCCACAGATACAGGGGCAACAAGAGATCAAATACTGAAGAGGAAAGCAAAGCAAATCTATCATTATAACCAACATGCGAAAGAGCTTCCAATCCTCCTGGAAGGAGAGACAGTGCGAGTTGCACCCCAACCTGGCAATAGGTCACAGAAATGGTTCAAGGCAGTGGTACAGGACCAAACAGATGTGAGATCCTACAATGTGAGAGCCGAAGATAGTAGAATGTTCCGCAGCAATCGCAGACACCTTCGCAGCAGCAAGGAGCCATTCTATCTCTTCGAACGCAATGAACCAGAAATCAGCCCGTCACCTCAGCCGCAAAGAGTTTACTTCAGCGAACTTTCCGGACTCCTGTGCAACAGAGTTTCATCTACAAGAGCCTAGCACTGAAACTGTACAACCTGATCCGTCAAGCAAACCGGAAGTTGTAGTGTCTGACAAGCCCCAGCCAGACCAGCACAGGATCACACGCGCTGGAAGTGTTTCAAAGCCACCAAGCTATTTAAAGGACTATGCTTGAAAGTTAAGATGTATCAGTGGAGAGAACTGTTGTTGAAACCAACTGGACTTTGAAAGAAAGGAACTTTATTTGAGAGCCATGTTCTAGTCAATCGTATAGTTGTTGTTATTACTGGCTAAATTTTCATTTAGTGCTAACTTGTTAGTTAGTTTGTCAACTTGTTGTTTGTTTGTTGTTTAGTGCCAACTTAGGGCCATAGTTCAATTTACAACTTGTGTAGATTTTAGTTTCAGTTCTCTTTTTTTTTTTTTTTCTCTTTTATGAAAGGAAAGGTGTAATGGTGTCCCTGTGCGCTATTATACTTAGGTCACGTGACTAGCAAAATCACGCACTTGAGATCGTGTTGTTGAAATAAACCTCGTAAGGGCTTGATTGAAGTGATTTATCAGTTTCTCTTCACGGTTTGGACCTAAGAACGTTACAACAACTGTCAAGGACACAACTTTGCATTTAACTGATAATGGCATGACTATTATGGCAAGAGTCACGCTGAAACAGGTCTTTAAAAAGTTGCCTTGTGAATCTCAAATGTATTTTAATTTATTTTATTATGGATCTTTTAATCACACACCAAAATCAAACGAAAAAATTGTGAACCATATTCAATTTGTTAAATACAGCCTGTATAATACTATA
>NC_090894.1:9142730-9147730 GCF_036669925.1 Montipora capricornis
CTCCTTTATGGAAATCATTTCTTTAGATATAGAAAAGGAAGTAAAAAGTGTCTCAATAGTTTTAAAGACTAAAAAGCCAGAGATGAGCCTAAAAAATTAATTATTATTTTTTAGGCCAAATTCCATGGAAATTCATAATTTTGACCAAACCAGTCATTCCTTTTGGGTTGTTATAGATTCCAAGGTTGCTGTTTAAAAAAATTAATGTAGCTGATGGTGTGATAAGGTCATCCTCTTTTTTATCTCTGTTTAGCGTTGTTGGACTGATCCAAATTTTTGGCATGTAAAAAAAAAGTAACAACATAGTTAAACCATTTTTCACTTTAAATAGTTCTTTTAATCTGAAAAATGAGCATAGCAACAGCATAGAGAAAAACATGTTGTCTTAATTCTACAATAACGTCAACCAACAAATTCTGCCATATTGATTTTGGGTTCATGTCTTGCTGTTTCCAGGCTCCAAAGTAATGATGCTGGTGTACTAGGCCACCTATTCCGAGACTTCTTGTGATTTTTTTTTTCAGTTAAATTTTTTTTGAAATATCTGACCAACCGAACCAATATCAGGAAACGCATTCAACGCTAAACGAAAAAAAAAAGGGGGATGGTCTAATGATAAGAAAAATGTAAGGGGGAAAGGAAAAATCACAGGGCTTTGAAAGTCGAGCATGGAAATGGCAGGGTGGAAGGCCTGTGGTTCTGGTGCTTTAAAGCGCATGGTGCAGTGATAATGGGATTGTTGGGACAGTGTTGATTAATACAAATGTACACCTAGTGCTTCTCATGTTACATGTTTCCACTGGGAAATACTGTTCAGTCTTAAAATATTAGAGATGATCACTGTTCAATCTCACTAGATTCTCGGTAGTTACAAGGCTGAAGTGGTTATTTTGAACATTTCTGCTCTATTTGTCAACCTTTTCCCATCACTTGTAGTGTCCAATGAACAGCTGCGAGGAAATACCTCACTGGAAATGGCACATGTCCAGCAGTATGTAAACTTTGCTGACCAAGAACTTCTACCTGCAGTGGCCACCTGGGTTTTTCCAACGCTTGGTTTAATGCAATACAACAAACAGGTGATTAGAGCTTACAACATGCTGAATAGTCGAGGAGAGGTGTTGTTTTTTGCCATGCCCAGGGACAAACACACGTTTCTGTGGTTGGCAGTCCCAGCAACCTAACTATGGTCCTCCAGGTGTGGTGATGTACATGTAGGCACACCACTCTGTCAGTAGTAAACAGCCAATGATTACTTACAATATTCACTTTGCGACTAAAACTTGCAATTTTGAGACTAAATTTCAAGCCACATACTTTAGTCCACTTGGGAAATGTTTTGGGACTGTTTGCCATAAACACTAACAAAAGCACTCTTTACTGTCCTATTAAAGAGAAAAAATTATTTAAGCAGGGTAGTTCATTAAAGGAAACCTCCACTTCTACAAAAAAATAAATTTAAATCACATGAAATAACCTTTACAGTCAAATCTGTAAAAACTTTTTTCAAAGAAAGCCTTTGTATCCAAAATAAACGTTTTAAAATCGCTTGCATTTGTTTTCAAATTTCGCGTGCGCCACCTTCTTGAATAATTGTGACTTGTTACAGTTGCCCTATTGGTGTCTGCGAAATTAAGCAATTTTAAAATTCAGCTGTCCTGATATAAACACTTTTTAAAAACAAATTTTGAACAAATTTGTTTCGAAATATTGTTTCCGTCGGTTTAAAGTTCTTCTGTAGGTTGCCCAGCTTTTTTCTGTTAACTTCATTTTTAAACTGCAGGCATTTAAGTGAAATTGAAAGTCATCAGAAATAGGTGATCTTGGGATCTGGTGCCTTTAAGGTCTATGAAGCATGCAATTCTGTTGTGTAATTTTGTGCCAAAATTTCATGTTTACTAACACCATTGAACAACTTTGTATAGAGCAAGGTTATTGATGACCTAATGGCTTTTGTGTAACTGACAACTTTGCTTTTATTTTGATGATCTGACACTACACTTTCAGGCCACTGAAAAAGCCATGGAGAGTGTTAAGAAGTGTCTGACAGTTCTTAACGATGTCCTGTTGACAAAGACCTTCCTCGTGGGTGAAAGGGTGACACTTGCTGATATCTCAGTTGGCTGCAACCTTCTAATGCTGTACAAACAGGTCTGTAACAAGTATAATTTTAATGTAGATGATAGCGAGAAGCCTTTTTTAAAGTGACTGTGAAGTAAAAAATAATTAATGCCTTTTTGAAAAGGTTTTGAAAATAATGAAGAATGGCATTTTTCTGTTTTGAAGTATCCTTTTTTCTTTTCAGAGTTATTTGAGTTTTTGTGTTGTGCAAGTTAGCAAATTTGATGACGTCAACAGAAAACTTTAATATCGTTGGAACAATAGGAGATAATTCAAAAATGAGAACACCATGTTTTAGAATCAGGGCTTGAAATTGCGACCAATACAGTTACATTTGCGACTGAATTTTTTCCCTTTGCGACTAAAATATCTGGAGAAGCCACAAATTTGCGACTTGTTTTCATCTTCGCTCTTTCAAAACAAAAGGGTTAGCAGTTGCCACTTTGCTGCTGTTTTTACTAAAATGAAGAAATGACAAAACTTTGTTTTACTACACCACTGACAATACAATGCAGTGCAAGGATTTTGCAACTAAATTTTGCAAAATTGCAACTACATTTTCGTATCTTGTCGCATAATTGCAACTGGATTTTTGCTAATATCAAGCCCTGAGAATGCAAGTTGTTTTGGCGATGGGCTAAAGGACAAATGAAAAGCAGAGTCCTGGGCAGGAATCGAACCTACGACCTCCGTAACACCGGTCGGATGGTCTACCCATTAAGCTACTAGAACTCACTGATCCAGGAGAGCTAGGTCATTTATCTACAGTAGGTCCTAAATGGACAGTGTGTTCCAGCCTTAGAAGGATCGAAATTTCGCCCTTTCTTCTCTAAGGGGTTTTCCGTTGATAAGTAAAATCATCTGGTGTTTCAGAGGAAAATCTATAATTTGCCATTTTAGGAGGGAAATGGTTATAGAGGATGTAGTTTTGAAGTGGACTTAGATACTGGTATCTGTTTCTTACCGATGTTCTTTGTTGCATTTCCAGGTGATGGACCCTGGTTTCAGAGCTCCATTTGCTAATGTAAACAGATGGTTTGTGACAATTGTCAACCAGCCACAGTTTAAAAAGGTCCTTGGAGAAGTGAAGCTTTGTGAGACAATGGCTACGTTTGATGGTGAGTTGCATTCTCTGGTAGCAGATAAAATTTTAGTTATCATCAATGGGGGTGGGTGGGGGGCATTCTTGGCAAAAATGGAGTTCTCCTTAATCAACACATTCCCTCCTAATATAAGGGTGCGTTCAATTGGCCGTATTCCGGAATAGGAATGTATGGAATACATGTTAGAAATCCTTCATTTTTATGGAGATTCGAATTAAAATGGTCAAAAACCATTAAAATGCCATTTTAAACATATCTTTATCATCCTTGTTGCTTCAAAACACCAGACATAATGTTTTAAATCACCACTCTATGTATTTTTATTCCAGAATAGGGTCAATCGAACGCACCCTAAGAGTGACACTCAGAGTCAGATTATTCTCTGTCTAAGGACAAAAAATTATTTTTCTTGTCAATGAGGGCCAGATACCAGATGAAAGGTTTGACGACATCTATGTCCACTCTAAACCTGCATCTCCTTTGAAGTATGTCTCCTTAGAAGTAATGGGTTAAAGTTGCACCACAGGGTTTCACATTGACATACATGGATGGGTGGACGGTCATACGGTCACCAGAACCAAATTTTCTCGCACAGATGGGTTAAATAGTTTCTTACCCATGGTGCTCCGCGTGTGCACCTTTGGCGCTTGGAGTTCCGCTAAAAGTCAACGTAGGCTGTGCAAGCTTTTAGTCCAGTGAGAAGGAATCAGTGTGGGTCAGTGGATGGAACACTTTAGTTGAGATATGGGGCTTGTTTTTTAAAAGTCTTGAAAACTTTTCTGGCCTGAAAAGCCATTTGTGAAACTGTCAACCGCTTGTTTTGGAAAGCCGATCTTTGAAGGTGTTTCAACGAAATAAAAAGAAAAAGGACTGTGAAGTTTGACGACTTGAATCCACTTCGTTCTTGAGATACAAAGAGAAATTGTGACACCTGAAAATAGCCGTAAAGTTCAGGGACTTTCTAGAAACGAGCCCCTGGTGTTCTCTGGTCTTGCCACCACCTTGAGTGGTTCTGGATATTTCATATTTTTTGGTTAATGAGGTACTGGTCTGGAAACAGAAACTTCAAAAGGGAGAACAGTGTTGAAATGATCTTTTGTTTGAGTTTTTGACTTAGCTGTGTAGAAATTAATTGAAATGTTTGATTGGTTAACTTCCTCAAAAATTTAGAAACCTGGCCCGGGTTGCTCGAAGCATGGTTAGCGCTAACCAGCGTTAAATACCATGGAAACCTATAGGTTTTGACACCTCTTAACCAACGGTTAGCGCAAACCAGGCTTCGAGCAACCGGCCCCTGGTGTGTTCTGTCATGGTCAACGTCAAAACAGTGAACAAAAACAAGTTTTAAACCTGCTACCTGTTGAGATAATCTGTTGTTGTGCTTCTTGTAACAGTGACACTAAATAAAAATTCCTGAGATGATAAGTCAATAAAGTAGGTGCATGCATTGTTTTTATGAAGACCCTTTTCACTAAACTTTTCAAGCCATTGTTCACTTTTTCAGGGAAGAAATATGCTGAACTTCATCCAAAGGAGGAAAAGAAAGGAAAAGAGAAGACTCCCAAGGATGAGAAACCCAAGCAAGGAAAGGCAAAGCAAGAAAAAGCCAAAAAAACAGATTCAGCAGAGGAAGACGACGGCATTCCCAAGGAACCAAAGGCCAAAGACCCTTATGCTGGTCTGCCTAAGAGGTATGCTTGAACAAATCATATCCCTTTTTTATTGAAGTTGATTGTGATTTTTCTCTTTTGATCTCAAGATTTGTTGGGTGTGAGA
>NC_090894.1:9160230-9162730 GCF_036669925.1 Montipora capricornis
TAACAAAAAATATCGTTCGTCAGAGTTTCAGAGAGCGCCGTTGAATGCTAACAATAGTTGTGTCAAATGCGAACTATATATCGTACCCGTTGATGCTATATTGGAAGCGGTGTGGAGAGATGTCGTATTACAACATTGAAGCGCTTTCGCAAAGCGCGGCAGTAACTGAAAATTTATGCTTTTACCAAAACCAGTTGGAAGCATTACAAACGGATTGTTTTTTCGACTTATTGAAGTTGAACAGACACAACGTTTGCTCGAATCTGAGGGCTTGTACGTTTGGGAATACTTTAAGACACTCGGCGACAGAGTTGACCTCTTTCTTTCGTGCTCCGCGCGTGAATCAAAATGATGACGAAAGTGTTGATGTAAACTGTCAAAATTGTCCAATCACAATCAGAGGGTATACCAGGAGCTGGTATACCGGAATGAAGAATTTAAAGAGATGCTTACAGGCTCTCCCGCCTCGTCTCGACCCAAGCCCCCACTCGCTTTTCACACGCAGTTCTTTTCGTTTTCTCGACTATCTGAGAGCCTGGAACAGGCTACAAAACAATTTGAAGGAAGTTCTTATTTTTTCTCTGGGTCCATTGGGCTGTAGATTTCTCTCCTCTTTCTTCCAGTTTGCTGCAATTTCTGAAGTAGATTTATGCATTCTTATTATTTGTTTCCTTTCTATATTTGATAATTCACATAAACATCTAAGAAATACAACCTCATAGTTTGTTTCAAAACAATTAAATTTACTTTTAATAATAGAACAAAAGGGATGGATAACAGAATCTACATTTGAAAATACTTTTGTTACATTTTTTGGTTCAGAACCATTGTATACAAAAACATGGTAACTCATCTTTTGCTTTGCATACCACTGGAAAACACAACTAATGCAGTAGCTAGAAATTCACATCAAAAAGCCTGTGCTGCTTTCCAATATTATCCAAAATGGCAGTTTTAAGCTGTTGTTTACTGGGAACCACATTACAAGATAAATTTCCCTGACATCTTGCTCTATGAATAACTTTTACATGGCCAGAGGCCTACGTCTAATTTCTTTAGAAAATCAGAAATAAAAACATATTTTGCTGGAGTAACATTTCTGATAAATTGCTCTTCCATTCTCAATGATACTATCAACTGTTTGAGAGGTGCAATAGTTACAAGACTTTTGAGGTGGAAAAACAAATAGAATAAAATGACACAGCAGAACATCAGATAAACATCATTTAAGTGCTCCTAGGGTCTAAAATTTTAGTTTCGAACATATAATGAATGAACAATGCTTCCACTGTTGCTTTACTTTTAATAATGTTAACACATTTAATCTAATAAGTAACAGATGTTTGTGCACATATATTCTGAAAATGTTGTACCAAATTCATTAATGAATCTATTTCAATTGAAGTACATGTTGCAAATGGGTACCATACCTAATAAATCTCTGCCATGAGAGTAAAAATTTACACCTACCATTAGGTAGACAGTATATTGCTACTGTGTAAAGTTCAAGTGTTAAAATATATGCATGATAATTATCCATGAGCAAAGAATCAAAGGCAGCTAACATTGATATAACATAAGGAAAGTCTGAAATTATAGGAAGTGCACTATTTTAATTTAGCAAACCACTATAACTATCACTGTATGTCAACTGATAATTAATGTAGCTTAAATTATAACCGTAACAGGCAAATCTGTTAAAAATAGGAGTCCCTGTTTGCATGATTGTGACAAAGCTGAATACATATTATTCCCAATGTTTATAATTTGAACCAAGTCAGCTGAAGAGGTTATTGGATTCCTGAAATTTTAAACAAGTGCCGACAGAGACATTGCCACACGTTGTGTGCCTGCATTTGCCGTACCAAATACTTCAACATTACCAGTACCTTGACTGTACGTATGGTGCGGCAATAGTTTTAGTTGGATCAACAATTCCTGGACCTGGGTTGTTTGTACGTCATTTGCGAGTCGAATTAACTCAGGAATGTAAAAGCGATACAAATAGATCTTTGTAAAGACACAGATAATAATTTGTTACATTTCATAAATGTGAACCAAACTTTTCAATACTGGCAAACAAATGGCCTCTAAGTAAAGTAAGACAGAAAACCAGAATTTAAAGCATCCTCTAAATTCATTAAATAAACAGAATCATGAATGCATATCAACGACTAGTCTGTATTGTTGAAAGAATTCCCCATTTTGACTTCGTTGCATGCCCATACTAACAATGACAGTAGTTCTAAGAACAGTTCAGATTGCTAAAAGTCGGATCACTTTTTCTCAGGTATTCTCAGTTTGGCTCAAAGCTGCTCTACGGTTCTCGAAGATTACTAGGAGCTGAGATGACCGGCATGTTGATGGAGTTTGAATGACCTTTTATATGTCGATCCCCGCTCTCGTGCAAAGTGTTTATTTGTAAAACAAATTAGAAAAAATATATACAATTTTGTCTTTAATGTCAACAACTTACCTTTGGCTCCACAATCGAAAAAGA
>NC_090894.1:9172730-9182730 GCF_036669925.1 Montipora capricornis
TAGCTCCCTCTAGAGAGTAATGGTCTTCGACAACAATTTCATTTTTCGCCGTTGGATATCAAGTGATCTTTGTTTCTAATATTTTACTAGCTTGGCATTATATACAATTACAACACTGAAATAAAATGGCATTTTTTTATGGATTTAACAAACATTGAAGGAATCGAATGCCTTGAATGCATAACAGTGTTTAGTGCAGTCGCATCTAAGTTGTCTGGCCCCTCAACTCTGCACAGTGTTTAGGAAGAGAAAAATTGGAAATGTGACAGTAACGAATTATTTGAAAGAAAGCCTGTTGCCTCTTTTGTGCTTCATTATTTACGGTCCACGTTCTTCCGAAAAGGGTTTGATGTGAACTGTCATACTGAAATGTATTTAATTGCTGTTATGTTTCTTGACCTTTCTTGTTTGCACGCACGGTGAAAAATGAATACTGGAATCATGGCCTTAAAGCGACAAGTAATGGTCTTCGACAACAATTTCATTTTTCGCCGTTGAATAGCAAGTGATCTTTGTTTCTAATATTTTACTAGCTTGGTATTGTATACAACACTGAAATCAAATGGCATTTTTTTTATGGATTTAACAAACATTGAAGGAATCGAATGCCTTGAATGCATAACAGTGTTTAGTGAAGTAGCATCTAAGTTGTCTGGCCCTTCAACTCTGCACAGTGTTTAGGTAGAGAAAAATTGGAAATGTGACAGTAACGAATTATTTGAAAGAAAGCCTGTTGCCTCTTTTGTACTTCATTATTTACGGTCCACGTTCTTCCGAGAAGGGTTTGATGTGAATTGTCATACTGAAATTTAAATGCTGTTATGTTTCTTGACCTTTCTTGTTTGCACGCACGTAATTAAAATTGGAAGGGTTTTTTTGCCTCTAATAGCCGATATTTTGTTTGTTTCAATAAATTTTACGGTGGGAAAGGTTTTTGTGACATTTTTTCTTCCAAATGAACTACCAAAAATAAAGCTTTTTAACAACCTTTAAGTGGAGTATTTTTTGTAATTTAATTTTCTCTGTTAAAAATTTGCATGCGGGCTTGAAATAAACATCGCCACAACACACGCACGCACAAGAAGTAAATTCGCTGATTGAACTCTTCGTCGAGTTCTCGGTAATATTTTAAAAACTATAGTGTTATGTTTAACACTGAAACCAAACGGCAAATTCTCTGGTAACTTATTTGAGTTGGATACCAGAGACCATGAAACCGTAAACACCTTGAGTAGTCCGTGTTACAATTTTCTGGCTATTTGTAATTTTGTTTGTTTGTACGCAACAAGGCAAAAAAACAAAACAATTTGAAATTCGACTAATTCTTGTCAGTCAAGAATTATTTGAAAGAAAGCTTCTTGTTCATTTTTTGCTTCATTATTGAAAGAAATGGTTCTTCAGTGAAGGGATGGATCACCATTGTTCCAATTAAGAGTCCGGTCACGGGTCAATAACCCGACAAAGAAGGCTTCCGGAAACGACAGATGAAATATAAATAGTCAGTCAAATATTACAACAAAATTAAAAAACGAAAGACGTAAGTTTCTTGGCTAAAAAGTACGTTGTTCATCTCTAAAAGTGACGAACATTCTTCATCCATTATAAACAAGAACCTTGACACAAGGTGATCATGTGCACCTTTGCGGTTGCCTAGCAGGTGATTAATCTCTTCCTTCTGACAGATTTAGTGTTTTTGCGATCGACTGTGATTAATCCTTGGCTGAGAATTCGAAAATCAGAGTTTTATGTAAAAACTATGTTATTTTTTCTTCATCTCTCTTTTGGCTTGCGTTTTACTATTACCGTGTAGCATACAATTTTTGCGGGACTTTTACTTTGCGGATTGGCGATTTTTTTAAGTTTGCGGGAACCAATTTTTGCGGCGCGAATTTCCGCCCGGAACTAATTTTTGTGGTTTTCCTTTCAAGCAGCAAAACTATATTCAACTTCTATCACTCTTTGGTAAAAAAACTCCTCAATCATCGAGAACGGGTGGGGAAAATGTGGCATTCTGGAGGCCTTAAAAATAGTTAACGTGACCTTTTGATTGACTGCTTTGAGTTCGTTTCTTATGCCCCAGAGACTAGAAAAGTATTGACTTAACCTTTTATCGTTGCTTTTTGTTTGTAGCAAGCTCCAATTGCTTTTTCTCAATGCAAATATTAAAATAAAGGATCTTTTTGACCCCACTATGTGGATTAAAAGCCATTTTTAGTTATATTAACGGGAGTAAATTTTTATGGTTTTAATTTTGATGGTGCTTTTTTCTGCTGAAACTTATTTCGGCGGATCAAGTACTATCCGCAAAATCCTCAAAAATTAAGCAGCGCGAATTAAAAGGGCTACACCGTAACTCCCAGGTTTGCAAAACCATTTGTTGCAAACGTAAACCAAAAACAAATTTGACCTTAGTGTGTGGCATAAACGTTGGCAGTGCAACTCTAGACATGCAGGAAAACGTCCGCCAGAGTAATTTGGAGTTAGTTTTTTGCAGACTATTTCACTTAAAGGGGCTATGTCAGGTTATTTTTGGGTGTTTCGGGAAAATCTTTAGTTAATCACGAGTTTAAAACTCGAAAATGGTAATGTGGAATTCCTTTACCGAGGAAATTATCGTTATAGCACTAACGAAATGATTCTGAGAAAGAAACGACCTTTATCCAGGCAATTTTTCATAATTTGAAAAACGTGGGGCAGACTTTTTTTGAAGATTACCCAAATGTAATCCCTTTCAATCTTGTACATTTATGGCCATCCATGGCTTCTCTTTCCTTTTGCAGTATTTTTTTTTATGTCGTTCAACAGTTTTAAGTGGTTCTTGCAATGTTTCATCCTTTTTGGGGGGCATTTGGAAAAAAAGGAAAGCAAAGCAACATATCAAGTGTCTAGTTGTTCTAGCGCTAACTGGGGATACCGTGAACTGAAATTAACAATTAACACAAATCAAATCGAGTGCTCTCATCACTGCGCCATCCATTATTTAAAGAAGAAACGAGTGTTTTTTTGTTTTGCCTTTTTGAACTCAATTTATTACCAAAGTTTTAAAAAGTAGAAGACCTCAAAACGGGACACAACATTACAAACTAATTCAACGTGTGAACGTGTGAACGTGTGAACCAAAGGGCCATTGCTGGAATGACCCAGTGTACGCTGACGGAGCGTCTAGTTCAGCTGAAAAGTGGAGGGTTTATTGGCTCCCCTCTGGCAGAGTTATGATAAACCCTGCGGCCATACTTGCCATGAACTTCACGCCAAGGAACTTCGACTGAAATCAGACATGGCATGACTCCTCTCCAGGTTAAAGTGAGTACAATAAAAATATTTACAATTCAAGATCTTGGGTCTTTAATCGAAAATCTTTAAGTTCAATCCATTTTAAACCAGAGTAGGGTCAAACTATGTCGGATTGTCCACCTGGTTACTTCGAACTGTATAATGTACCATAGACTGAAATTACCAACGGGAGAACTGCTGCGTGCCACGTTGACAGCCATTCCTACCTGATGAAAAGTTGACATCCGAGATTTGATTCTGTACTTCATTCGCGGCTGGAATGTCCTTCAATGTTGGCAGAAACACTTTACGGTCTACACAACGATAAAAACAATTGACATGAAAAACTCGCTGGTGGATTGCTGAACCGGCAGCCGTGGGACTTTTGTCCGTTAAAAGTGGGATGACAATTGACGACAAAAAAATGTGCCTGATCCAAGCAAACAAATTGTTCATTAATACCCTGTAAATATCATACATTATTATCACTTTTTCGGGCATTAGGGCGCATTTTGCGGCTAAATTGGAGAATTTCGCTTTGACGAGGGGCTAACGCTCGAAACGTTTGCTTCCTAAATCTTTCCCAGTGCAGTAATTCAACCTTTATCAATTCGTTTGATAAAACTGACCCAATTTTTGTGTCACTCTCCCACCGACGCAGCACCACAGTTTCTTTAGTGTCTAGACTGATGGCCGATTAAGAATGGGGCGAATATGGAAAAAAGACTGGGTAGAGGAAGTTGGTGAAAAGAAAATGGCGGCTGTTTTGATCGTGCACGTTGAGCAGGTAGGCTTGTGTCTCTTCCCCGGTAAAAGTAAATGTGTTTGATTATTTGGGTAGTCCATGGGGGTAGTCTGTGGGGGTAGTTCGCTGGGTAGTCCGCGGAGTAGTCCATGGAAAAGTCCGCCGAGCGGAGGCCAGTGGGTAGCCCACGGAGCGGGGGTTAGTCTTTTCAACTCTAACCGAAAAGGTTCTTTTCTTCGGCTTCTGTCAGCTCGCGGGCGGCGTTGGGTTTGTTCCCTTTGCGATGTTCTACAAGAAGCTGTCGGCGTTTGGCAATTAAGACTTCTCTAGAGAGTTTGAACTTGTCTCCCTCAATTCTGTTCACGTCTGAACCTCTTTCGTTCAAGGAACGCTGAAGACTTTGTTGAAAACACGTCAAACTAACAGGCTCGTACTATGTGTCGTCCAATGTCTTCACGATTTTGAAAAATTTGCACAACAGTAACAACAGTAACTTCTGTTCGTCTTCAGGTATGTCACACAGTTATCTGTTTTTGTGTTGTTGTAAACAAAAAACCACTTCCACGCCTTCATGTCTCTTTGGGTTTTTACTTTTGTGATTGCCGGTTTTTGTTGCAAAAGATATTTTTGAAACTCATGGACATTTTTGTTTTCTTCGCTTTCATTCTCATTGGCGCTTTCGATTTTTCGTTTTCTAGTTCCATCAAGAGAGAGAAATCACAGAAAATCTTTTACGGGCAATCCCAGGCGGGCAGTATTGCTCCTTATGCACCTATCATCGGCCATCCCTTGGGTGGGGGGGGGGGGACCCCAGACAAGGGAGGGGACTTTGTACAGGATCCTGTCGAAGTTCTTGATTTCCCCCTCCTTGAAGGGGACACAGAGCAATCAAGGTTAAGAAATTCCCCTTCAGGTGGGGATCATATTGAACAGCATCAAACCACAGTAAACTTGTAAAGTCTAATGTTAGTAAATTGTCTTCCATTGTTACATCTGAAGCAGTAAATATAAGGAATAACACGATGGAAATGGATCAAATACATTACAATACCTGAGCTCACGCACTCCGCCATTTTCCACAAGGAGAAGGTAAGCCCACATTTTTCTGTACAGCAGTCTTTATGTTATTGATGTAAGACAACTTGAAATTGACCTATTTCTTTTTCACCCCTGTTTTCCCCGGGGTGCAAGGCCTCCGGAAACCAAACCTCCCTCATTTCCCCCACCTGCAGGGTAAAATGATCGTTCAAACCCTCTATAATTAAGTCCCCATACAACGTGATATTTGCCCGGGGTCCCCCCCTCCCCCCAGGGGATGGCCGATGATAGGTGCATTACAACGCATTCATTTATTTTGGCGGGATTTTATTGGTTACTGTATGTTACATGGTGAAAACTCACAGGACAGTTATCACACAATAACCCCTCCTGTGTCGATATTTGTCCTGCGATTGTTTCAGTGGAAAAGAAACATAGTCGACACAAGAGTTTCAAGTTTTCCGTTCTCCTATTTTACATGGAAGGAAACCAAACTCGTTTTGGTGGGTCTAGCGATAGTGACTCCACCAAACATTGAGACAATTATGTTCTTTATGGTGTAAATTGTGTTACGCGTATTCACGGTAACGCAAGTATGTCATTGCGTGACCAACTTGAAAACGTTTTCTGTTTCTCTCAAGGACACAACACATATGATAAACAGTTGGTATTTGGTACGCTCCTTAATTTCTTAAATACAATCATGTCAATACGGCTCGTCATAGATGCATATGCATTTGTTGCACACTGTTTAGAGTCCACTTAATCATAGAAAAAAAAAATTCACAAAGTTCGTGTTAGGATTTTTCTGATCACTTTAGAGAGGATACGAGCCAACGTATCCGTAAGGTGTAACTGGCCAAACAGAGTTCACGCACACATTAGGAGTTCCTCTAAGGGGTCCTGGTGCCAGGGGTACAGGTACTGGTGCCGCTCTCGCATTATGGCTAATTAAACACAGTCCCGCTGGTTGGTAATAGGTCGGAGTTCCAAAGCTGTCATAAGTTAGTAAGGTAGGTGGTCTCCGCTCCCTTATCGGTCTCCCTTCTCCTGGTCTGACTTCTGACTGCTCTACTACAGATGGTTCAAGGACTGGATCTGTCGGTGCTTGTGTCTGCAGGTCAGGTTGGTAGATACTGGAGGCCGCCTCCTAATCAGCGCATGCCTGGTTGGCTGAAGGCTCCTTGGCTGAACAGGTACTGTCTGACAACGCGCTTTCTGGCTCTACAGGAGTGAAAGTTTACATCCCTGCGGATTCTTCTTCAGAACTGTCTCCGACATTGGAGTCCCCTGGTGACGACAGATGTGGCTGGGCAGTTGGCAACTTCCGTTTTGATCTTTTGCGGGTGTCACCGGGCCTTGCTTCAAAAGGAAGATCGTTGCATGGAAGTAGAAGGTTACAGTGAATCACGCGGTGTCGCCCTCCACCAGATTCAGGCATAATTTCTCTCTTCACCTTTCCGTTTCACTACCTGGTGGATGGTGTCTTCCCAGTAGGACCTCAGCTTCCCAGGGCCGCCTCTCTCACTTAAGTTTCGTACAAGGACTCGGTCGCCTGGCTGGAGTACTGGACTGTGAACTCTCCGGTCATACTGTTTCTTGCCTCTGAGTCCAGATAGCCGAGATTTCTTACTGGCTATTCCGTATGCTTCTTTCATTGCCTCTTGAGTAAGGTAACTTGAGTAGGCAGTGGGTTTGGTACCAAATATGACATCAATTGGGAGTCTTGGGGATCGGGCAAACAATAGGAAAAATGGCGAATATCCTGTTGCTTTATGGCGAGTGCAATTGTAAGCATGAACCACCTTTTGGAGGCTGTCCTTCCACTTGGACTTCTGGTGCTCAGGCAAAGTTCTTAGCATGGATAGCAGTGTTTGGTTCAGGCGTTCTGTCTTTCCGTTTCCTTGGGGATGATAAGGCGTTGTTCGAGAGCGGATCAAAGCACAGCATTCCTCCAGCCGATGGAACAACTGATTTTCAAATTCACCACCTTGATCATGCAAGATTCTTGCCGGAAACCCGAAACGTAATATAAAGTCATTATACAATTTGTCCGCTGCTGTTCGTGGTCGCATACGCTTGGGCAAATCTTGTAAAATGATCAACTATAACCAGGATATACTCGTATCCCCCTTTAACTACCACACGCTGCCTGGGTTTCAAATGACTAGCAAATACATAACCATCCCCCCGAAGTACTGGCGAACTGTTCCTAGCTTCCAGTTGCTGGATCGCTTGGTAGAGACCCTTGTGACTGTCCCAGTGACGTTTCTGACAACTTCGACCACAATAACGAACTGCTTTACAACCTAAATATTGCTTGAAACTTTGTTGGGATCCTGCTGCAATCCTCTGACAAGTAGCACACTGGTGGGACTTTATAAATCTTTCCTGGGGCAGGGCTACTTCCTGTCCCTCGGCTGTAGCCCCCGCCTGTTTCCCGGCCCTGATCTCCGTTTCCGACATCCACGGACCCAATGGTCACTACTACCATAAATGTGGCAGTGGTCGCACAACTGCCCCTTTCCTTCCTTTTGACAGTCGATACAGCCCCTTGGGCTCTGATACCCTTGCAGATTCTGATTTACAGGTAGGGGCCTGGCGAAACGTTCCTCATTGGTTAGATAACACCAATAACAACCATACTGGTCATTTGTTACTTACTGATTCGCACTGTCCCCCATTGTAAGTCACAAAAAATTGGCTTTCATTACATGAATGATCCCACAATTTGAAACGACAATAGCACAAATTAAGTCCAAGATTGTGGCTTCCTTTTCAGTGCTCGAAATTAAACAAGTATGAAGTTAATATTTTCAGTGCTCTTTATGCTGTGTAATAAATCTTTTATTGACCAAGCTAGTGCGGTCAAGATGGCTGGATATTGGCCTCGTTCTCTCTTTGCTTTTTTACGGACACAAAAAGAGAACTCTGTCAATATCCAGCCATGTTAACCTCGCTCTTGGTCAATAACATATATATCTTGCCTGCTTGGGTAGACAATCAGAACACAGAATTTGTGCATCTTGCCCACTCCCAGAGCTTGTCATATAATAATAAATTGTCACTTTGCACTTTATTGACCGCTCCCCTTTAAGTCTTTCCAGGGTCACAATGAAACAAACCACTCAAACTCAACAGCTTAAGAGTCCCAACTTGAAGGAGACAGACCAGTTGGCTTAGTACGAGAGCAGCTGAGGATTGAACCAGAGACTGCCAAACAAATCCTGCCGGTGGTTAGCCCAGGACTTGAAATTGTGTACACCAAGCGTCCGGCATCCAGCGCCCTTAACACTCAGCCACACTACCTCCTAAATGATGATCATGTTGATGAGTATGACAATATAGATGGTTTGGGCTTAATACCTGGTGATTATGTTCAGCTCTGGGAGGTAGTGTAAACCTTCTTGCTGCAGTATAGACCACTTTCATAAATGGCGGCGTATTTGTTATTCCTTTGTATTTATGTTTGTTAGACCTGCCCTCACTTTGGTTTATGTATTCTTTTGTATTTTTCCCATGACAGCGAGGTTAGAAAGGCGTATTAGCATTAAAACAAAAGAATATTAAATTTAGTCGCCATTATGAAAGAGAGCTTGGTGGCTTGGGGTATACTGAAGCCATTGTTGAGGTGTTACAGATGAGCTCATCCAGCAGGGTTGGTTCCAGAAGATCTGTCTCCTCTGATATCAGTGGCTTCTCTGCCAACACCACTTTCTAGGAACATACCAGTGAATGGAACTGAACGAGTTAGCTCGTACTCCTGTCATGTATACATGTAAAGTATAAGAAATATTAACATAAACTCGACGGTGGTGAGACATGTTTTGGCATGAACTGCAAACTAGAACATGATATTGTCTTGTGGGTCTCAACATTCAAGATACTTGGTTCTAGAACTGTCACCAAGCTTTACTAATGTAATTGATGCACAAAAATGACAATTATTAGCTATTACGATAACTATTGACAATAATTATTATCAACCCTAATACAAGGTATCTGCCCCAATGGCTCAACAATGTCTTCAAATTCATTCTTGTTCTCTTATTCCAACATGCACTTAACATCAAACTGTTGACTGTAGTATCGAAATACGATTATTACTCTTAACTAATTTAATTTAGTGAAAAAGCCAACCTCACCTTTGCTGCAACTGGGTCAGTGGACAGCAGTCTTCAGTAAATATAATCCCTGTATCTCAAGTCTGGATTATCACTGTCCTGTGTCTCTAAACTTAGAGCCTGCTGCACCAATTCCTGGGTGTCTGTTGGACACTTTAAGAACAGCTTCACAAGTTTTAACAAAAACCAAAAAAATTGAAATCACATTAAGTTAAATCAAATTAAATTAATCACATTGTTACAAAAAAGCATATGTAACTACAGTCCCAGCCATGCATATTTCTCTATTGAGACTGTAGAAGTTGACCTGGATGAACAGCAATGGGCTCTTACCTTGCTTCAAGTTCATCTAAAGAATCCAGATTTTTCACACAATGTGGAAATAATACTCTTTTTGGGTACTTCCTTAATACTGGTATGTCCTACAGACCGTATTCATAAATGGTGGCCAAGAAATTATTCTGTTGTTTTTGTGCTAATCATCATCACTAGCCTCACTCTAAAGCAAAAATACTTTTGAATTTTGTTTGTGCTGATGAGGCTAGTAAGGATGATTAGCATAAAGACAAAAGAATAATTAATTAATTAGCCACCATTTGTGAATATGGTCTATGAACATCAAGTAAATCAATAATGGATAGGACAGAGCTGCTTGTGATTCTTTTCAATGTAAGGTTTAGTTTCTAAAAAAACTTTGGTGCTTTGTTGGTGGGGAAGCGAAGCATAAAAATTTGGAATTAAAGAAGTTTGATGAGGGTCAAATGGCGACCGTAAGTAAATTATGCAATTGACATCTTGATCATTAGCCTTCTTCAGAGCA
>NC_090894.1:9185230-9187730 GCF_036669925.1 Montipora capricornis
ACAAAGGGAAAAGCTCGCCGAGTCAATTTCCCGTGGGTAGCGTTTCAAAGACATGAGCTGACGTTTCGAGCGGTGGCCCTTCGTCGGAGCAAATGGAGGAATTGCGTGTTGTGTTAGCTTATAAGGGGAGGATGGTGCTACGCTATTGGTTGAAACCTGTTGACGTGAAAAGGCAGATGCTCAAACGATGAGCAGAGTTTTCTTGCCGGTCATTTATGACGTCGATAACTTGGTCATTTGGATGTAGCTCTGAGTGAACCACGTCGCCGAAAATTCGCATAGGACAAAATGGATTGCGTCTTGACCAATTTCATCCTCTCTAAAGGAGGGTGATTGTACTTCTCTTTTCCCTCCCCACCCACCAAATACAGTGTTTTTCATGAAGAGAAACAAGGAACCAAGCCGTGTCTTACTTGTGGTGGTAGGGTTTCCGCTATCACAAAATGATTTGTACAGTGCATCGACCCTTTGAACTATCGAGGTCAGAGTAAGAATCAACACATTCGCTTGGATTTGTATGGTTCACGTTTTAAATGCGTTTTAAGGTCTGGTAATGGAGCCAACTTGTCTCGCAACATTGTTGCAATGCAAGCTGAAACCTTCTGATGCGCGTAATACCGGATGCGTGACCAACTTGTCTCGCAGCAAAATATAGTGTTGCAAGTTGAGGCGTCGTGTTGCGAAAAGTAGACTCGACTTCCACTTTCTGCAACAAATTTTAGTTTTGTTGCTCGTATTACCACTGAAGCTTCAACTTGCCTCGCAACAAGTTTGAATTCAACGCTTGTGATTGGCTGTCAGCGAAGCGCGGCTGCGCGGCAAATTAAAAAAAAAAATGGCGGACGGAGAAGAGGAGCTTGAAGCTCCCACAAACTCTCAAGACGTCATAAATTTGCCCTATACAAAGACCGCGAGGGCTATCGTAGTCCTAGGAACACCTCGTATTTCCCTTCGAAAAACAAGCAGCCAAAGGAAAAGGTAGCAAAGAAAGAAAGAAGAAGAGTGAAAGAGAGAGTTGAGCAGCCGCCATCTTTGTTTATACACGACTGACCAATCATGCTCGCAGGATTCGGCAAATTTGCAACTGTATATTTTGCTGCGAGGCAAGTTGGTCACGCACCCGGCATGCAATACGCGCAACAAAGGGTTTCAACTAGCAATGTACCGATGTTGCGCGACAAGCTGAAGGAAAATGTTGCCCGTATTACCGGACATTTACCCACCTCATAAATTTTCATCCCACTTTTAACGGGCGAAAGTCCCACGGCTGCCGCTAAGAGGTTCAGCAATCCACCAGCGAGTTTTTCATGTCGATTCATTTTATCGTTGTGTAGACGCAGCCGCGATTGAAGAGCAGAATCAAATCTCGGGTGTCAGTTTTTCATCAGGTAGGATTGGCTGTCAACGTGGCAAGCGGCAGTTCTCCCGTTGATAATTTCACTCTATGGTAGATTACACAGTTCGAAGTAACTAGGCGGACAATCAGACATAGTTTGCTGCTACTCTGGTTTAAAATGGATACAACTTAAAAGTTTTCGATTCAATACCCAAAATCTTGAATTGTAAATATTTTTGTTGTATTCAATCACCTAGAGAAGTGTCAAGCTGATTGCAGGCGAAGTTCCTGGGCGTGAAGTTCATGGCTTGTATGGCCGCAGGGTTCATCATAAGGATCCGGAATGCACGGACGTATGTGAAAACGCACTCCTGTTGCGCTCTTAGGCGCACCGTGGATAACTATAAAAACAATTAAAATTATTTTTACTCTGCCACAGGGTAGCTTAATAAACCCACTACTTTTCAGCTGAAGATAGAACGGTTTGGTTACAGGTGATGACACCCTAGTTAACAACTTTTTCCTTTGTTAATCGTTGCTCAGTCAAAACTCTCAGGTAACAACATCTTCATCATCGCCAAACAGACTGTACAAGGCCAGGCAAGTTAATTAATTTTTTTGCGAGTTAAGCGAGTTTGAGTTACTCGGGTTCGATTTTCGTTAGGGTTGCAGTTTTAGCACTGTAATAAGTGTTTGGTTTCTCCGCAGGATATGCTTTACCAGTCTGTGAAATTCACCAACGGTATTTGGGTTTTGGCTGAGTTGAAAATGTAACCTGGTAATCCTGCGGCACAGGTACTACGCTATTTGATTCTGTATAGGAACGATTTTCGTCGTTCAAACATGTTAATTTTTTCTTCTCGTCGGCCTTGCAGTTGTCTATGAAGACTCGAGCCATGGATGTATTGATGGGAGTCCAAGCCATGTACGAGACCATCCTACACAACTGAGGTCTGCGAAACCATTTCAACAGCGAACACTGGAGGCGCAAATCGTAGGTGGGTTAAACAATAAATTGCAATGAAATGGTAGCAAACTAAAACTTCGTTGTTTCTTACTGGGAGTTAGACTACTCGTAACACGAACAATGAGGTAGCATTTATTGTTATTACAAAACAGTTTGATTAAAGTTACATCACTACGTCTACATGTTCCACATTCAAG
>NC_090894.1:9205230-9220230 GCF_036669925.1 Montipora capricornis
CGATGTTGTTAGCAGAGAGTTTTGACTGAGCGACACCAAACAAAGGAAAACGTTGTTAATTAGGGTGTCATCACCTCTAGCCAAACCTTTTTTTTATTACTGGGATGCCAAACCCAGTCGGAATCTGGGTTTCATTTCTCGGGTTTTTTTAATTTATTTTTATTTTTATTATTTTTTTTTTTTTTTCCGTGTCATGAAAAGTCTTTCGTGTCCCTCCCCTGCTAAGTAGTGTCTTTGTGTGTACAGTCTTCTGTGCGTAACTTGTTAGGTTTGAGGGGGTTGGGGTAATGCGTAGATTTCTCTGGTGCACACAGGAGAACATTTAATTAACCTGCAATGGCGTCGGAAGTCATTGTAAACGCGAATGGCGTTTTAGTGGGTTTTTAAACAAAATATACCCCCCATGGAGCTCAAGAATAGAACGTCAATTGGATGAACAAACCAGGCGGTGAAAAATGAACTGGAATCCTTAAAGCGACGAGTAATGGTCTTCGACAACAATTTCATTTTTCGCCGTTGGATATCAAGTGATCTTTGTTTCTAATATTTTACTAGTTTGGTATTATATACAACACTGAAATCAAATAGCAATTTTTTATGGATTTAACAAACATTGAAGGAATCGAATGCCTTGAATGCATAACAGTGTTTAGTGAAGTCGCATCTAAGTTGTCTGGCCCCAAATTTTCTATAATAATGTTACTAGCTGTGTTCTCAATAACGGTCATGCCTCAACCTTTTTCTCCCTACAGCGGGGAGTCAGACAAGGTTGCCCGTTGTCTGGCGTCCTCTTCGTTCTCGATATAGAACTCCTCTCCTAGATCAATAAAAATGATCCCACTATCAAAGGTATCCAAGTCAACAAGCAAGAGCTTAAAATAAGTCAATATGCCGACGACACAACAGTATTTGTCCGTGACCTCGACTCCGTTACGAGTCTATTGAAGGTGTTAAACGATTTCAAAGAGCAGTCTGGCCTAGAAATAAACACAACTAAAACCGAAGCAATGTGGTTAGGCGAATGGAAAGACAGAACAGATGAACCTTTTGGTTTTAAGTGGCCAAAAGAACCTGTCAGTGCTCTTGGTGTCTTTTTTTCTTACAACCAAGAAAGTGCTAACAGACTGAACTTCGGTAAAAAAATACTTAACCTCCAAAAAACGCTGAACACTTGGCAACGGAGAAATCTAACTCTTTATGGAAAGATAAACATCGTTAAAACACTTGGGATATCTAAATTAATTTACTCAGCCTCCGTGTTCCCTGTTCCAGATCACTATATTCAAGAAATAAATAAGCTAATTTTCAACTTTATCTGGGCAGGGAAACCCCCTAAAATCAAAAGAAACACCATAATCGGAAAGAAAAAAGATGGCGGTCGGAAAATGTGCGATTTTAAGATCATGGAAAAAGCGCTCAAAATAGCTTGGATCGACAGAATTCAAGACGAGTCACAAGCTTCCTGGAAAATTATTCCTAACCAGTTCTTTCACAAAAATGGTGGTCTTGCCTTCCTAACAAAATGTAATTTCGCAACAAGTACACTTGACCTTGATGATAAACTTCCCATATTTTATAAAAAGGTGTTAGATTATTGGTGCGAGTTCAAAATCTCAACGGGTAGCGATTCCAAATCAAATCCTAAAAACGAAATAGTGCGGAATAATAGGAAAATTCTTGTAGGAAAAAAGCCTGTTTTTTACCAAACTTGGTATGACGCTGGCATAACCAAAAGAAGCGACATATTAAACCAAAATCAGGATTTTTTGAAGTGGCATGAATTTGCCATAAAATTTAATTTGAATTTGTTTCACCACTTACTATGGCCTAGTTAACGCAATCCCAAAAAAATGGAAAGCTAATCTTAGAAACCCTATTCCAAACGACACACACGACACCACTGTAAACAGTCTAAAAACCAGTTCTATTTACTCCTCTCTTTTAAACACCGTCTTCGTTCCTCCCACTGCCGAAACGAAAATTCTACTCCACGGTTTTACAGAAAGTACCATCCAGAACGTTTATCTCATGCCATTTAAAGTCACAAATGAAGTTAAAATAATAATGTTTCAATATAAAGTGATTCATAACGTGCTTCCAGCCCGCGCAGACCGCATTTCAGAAAGCCCCTAATGCAACTTATGCAATACGGAAGAACAAACGCTGCATCACCTGCTAATAAACTGCACACTAACAACCGATCTTTGGATCCTGTTTCAAGACTGGTGGTACCAAAAAACAAATGAATCAATAACGTTATCCACAAGTCACATACTATATGGCTGGCATGATAGGACAAAGCATTGGCAAGTCCTAAATTATAGCCTACTGATAGCCAAATATCGCATTTTCTGCACAAGCCTTCGCGGAGATGTCTTAGATTTCCAAAATTTCCTACTGTTCATCACAGGAAAACTTGAAATCCTAAAAGAGATCGCGACCGCAAAAAAAGAACTTCCGAAATTTTATCGCACGTGGGCGTTTTTACTGTAATTTTATATGCTGTTAATGTTTACGTTAATTTACGTTTAATTTCATATCTATTATTTAGTTCTATCCAATTATATATATATATTTTTTTTTTCAAAAAAGTAGTAATTTTATAAAACAAAAAAACAAAGAGTATTTAAAAGAAAGGTAACTTTAACTGGTATGTATACGTGTAATTTTTCTATAATAGAAAATTGCATTGTAAATATGCTAATCAGTGTGATTGCATTGTAATTTATGTATTGTAAGTAGTGTATGCATGTAAGTAAAGTATTAGTACTGTATGTAGTGTAGGTGATAAATAAATAAATAAATAAATAAATAAATAAATAAATAAATAAAAAAGAAAAGATGCAAAAAAAAAAAAAAAAAAGAAGAAAAAAAAACTCTGCACAGTGTTAAGGTAGAGAAAAATTGGAAATGTGACAGTAACGAATTATTTGAAAGAAAGCCTGTTGCCACGGTCCACGTTCTTCCGAAAAGGGTTTGATGTGAATTGTCATACTGAAATTTATTTAAATGCTGTTTGCACGCACTTAATTAAAATTGGAAGGGATTTTTTTTTACCTCTAAAATAGCAGATATTTTGTTTCTTTCAATAAATGTTACGGTGGGAAAGGTTTTTGTGACATTTCTTCGTCCAAATGAACCATCAAAAATAAAGCTTTTTAACAACCTTTAAGTGGAGTATTTTTTGTAATGTAATTTTCTCTGTTAAAAATTTGCATGCGGGCTTGAAAATAAACATCGCCACAACAAACGCACGCACAAGAAATTTAGTCGCTGATTGAACTCTTCGTCGAGTTCTCGGTAATATTTAAAAAACTATAGTGTTATGTTTAACACTGAAACCAAACGGCAAATTCTCTGGTAACTTATTTGACTTGGATACCAGAGACCATGAAACCGAAAACACCTTGAGTAGTCTGTGTTTACAATTTTCTGGCTATTTGTAATTTTGTTTGTTTGTACGCAACCCTGCACAGTCTTAAGGTAAAAAAAACAATTTGAAATTCGACTAATTTTTGTCAGTCAAGAATTATTTGAAAGAAAGCTTGTTGTCCATTTTTTGCTTCATTCAGTTGAAAGAAATGGTTCTTCAGTGAAAGGATTGATCAACATTGTTCCAAGTAAGAGTCCGGTCACGGGTCAATAACCCGACAAAGAAGGCTTCCGGACCCGGCAGATGAAATATAAATATTCAGTTAAATATTACCACAAAATTAAAAAAAACGAAAAACGTAAGTTTCTTGGCTAAAAAGTACGTTGTTCATCTCTAAAAGTGACGAACATTCTTCATTCATTGTAAACAAGAAACTTGACACAAGGTGATCACGTGCACCTTTGTGGTTGCCTAGCACGTGATTAATCTCTTCCTTCTGACAGAATTTCATGCCCTCCACAGGAATTTTAGTGTTTTTGCGATCAACTGTCATTAATCCTTGGCTGAGAATTCGAAAATCAGAATTTTATGTAAAAAATATGTTATTTTATTTTTTTTTATCTGTCTTTTGGCTTGCGATTTACCGTTACCGTGTAGCATAAAATTTTTGCGGGACTTTTATTTTGCGGATTGGCGATTTTTTGAAGTTTGCGGGAACCAATTTTTGCGGCGCGAATTTCCGCCCGGAACTAATTTTTGTGGTTTTCCTTTCAAGCAGCAAAACTATATTCAACTTCTATTACTCTTTGTTAAAAAGAAAACCCTCAACCATCGAGAATGAGTGCTGGGGAAAATGTGGCATCCTGGAGGCATTAAAAAATAGTTATCGTGACCGTTTGATTGACTGCTTTAAGTTCGTTTCCTATACCTCAGAGACTGGAAAAGTATTGACTTAACCTTTTATCGTTGCTTTTTGTTTGTAGCAAGCTCCAGTTACTTTTTCTCAATGCAAATATTAAAATAAAGGATCTTTTTGACCCCACTATGTGGATTAAAAGCCATTTTTAGTTACATTAACGTGAGTAAATTTTTACGGTTTTAATTTTGATGGTGCTTTTTTCTGCTGAAACTTATTTTAGCGGATCAAGTACTATCCGCAAAATCCGCAAAAATTAAACTGCGCGAAATAAAAGAGCTACACCGTAACTCCCGGGTTTGCAATACCATTTGGTGCAAACGTAAACGTAATCAGATGAGACTGAAAAGAAGAGAAATTATGAAGCGGAACCAACAGGTTCAGTCCTTCCTTAGCGTGTGGCCTAAACGTTTGCTTAGTGCAACTCTAGACATGCATGACATGCAGGAAAACGTCCGTCAGAGCAATTTGCGGTTAGGTTTTTTTGCGGACTATTTTAGTTAAAGGGGCTATGTCACGTTATTTTTGGGTGTTTCGGGAAAATCTTTTGTTAATCACGAGTTTAAAACTCGAGAATGGTAATGTGGAATTCCTTTACCGATAAAATTATCGTTACGTCACAAACCAAATGATTCTGAGAAAGAAACTACCTTTATCCAGGCAATTTGTCATAATTTGAAAAACGTCGGGCAGACTTTTTTGAAGATTACCCAAATGTAATCCCTTTCAATCTTGTACATTTATGGCCATCCATGGCTTCTCTTTCCTTTTGCAGGATTTTTTTTTATGTCGTTCAACAGTTTTAAGTGGTTCTTGCAATGTTTCATCCTTTTTTGGGGGCATTTTGGAAAAAAAGGAAAGGAAAGCAACATATCAAGTGTCTAGTTGTTCTAGCGCTAACTGGGGATACCATGAACTGAAATTAACAATTAACACAAATCAAATCGAGTGCTCTCATCACTGCGCCATCCATTATTTAAAGAAGAAACGAGTGAGTTTTTTTATTTTGCCTTTTTGAACTGAATTTATTACCAAAGCTTTAAAAAGTAGAAGACCTCAAAACGGGACACAACATTACCAACTAATTCAACGTGTGAACGTGTGAACCAAAGGGCCATTGCTGGAATGACATGTGGGTGGCCCCACAAACGGTCTACATCACCCCCCTCCCCCCTCTCCCCCCACTCAAAAAATTTCTGGAACGCTGCAGTTCAACACCACCCAACTCAGTGCCTTCTGTTTTTGTGTAACACTTACCACAGGCAACCCAGTGTACGCTGACGGAGCGTCTAGTTCAGCTGAAAAGTAGAGGGTTTATTGGCTGTCCTGTGGCAGAGTTATGATAAACCCTGCGGCCATACTTGCCATGAACTTCACGCCAAGGAACTTCGACTGAAATCAGACATGGCATGACTCCTCTCCAGGTTAAAGTGAGTACAATAAAAATATTTATAATTCAAGATCTTGGGTCTTTAATCGAAAATCTTTAAGTTGAATCCATTGTAAACCAGAGTAGGGTCAAACTATGTCGGATTGTCCACCTGGTTACTTCGAACTGTATAATCTACCATAGATTGAAATTACCAACGGGAGAACTGCAGGGTGCGACGTTGACAGCCATTCCTACCTGATGAAAAGTTAACATCCGAGATTTGATTCTGTACTTCATTCGCGGCTGGAATGTCCTTCAATGTTGGCAGAAACACTTTACGGTCTACACAACGATAAAAACAATTGACATGAAAAAGTCGCTGGTGGATTGCTGAACCGGCAGCCGTGGGACTTTTGTCCGTTAAAAGTGGGATGACAATTGACGACAAAAAAATGTGCGTGATCCAAGCAAACAAATTGTTCATTAATACCCTGTAAATATCATACATTATTATCACTTTTTCGGGCATTAGGGCGCATTTTGCGGCTAAATTGGAGAATTTCGCTTTGACGAGGGGCTAACGCTCGAAACGTCTGCTTCCTAACTCTTTCCCAGTGCAGTAATTCAACCTTTATCAATTCGTTTGATAAAACCCAATTTTTGTGTCAGTCTCCCACCGACGCAGCACCACAGTTTCTTTAATGTTTAGACTGATGGCCGCTGAAGAATGGGGCGAATATGGAAAAAAAGACTGGGTAGAGGAAGTCGGTGAAAAGAAAATGGCGGCTGTTTTGATCGTACACGTTGAGCAAGTAGGCTTGTGTCTCTTCCCCGGTAAAAGTAAATGTGGTTGATTATTTGGGTAGTCCATAGGGGTAGTCTGTGGGGGTAGTTCGCTGGGTAGTCCGCGGAGTAGTCCATGGAAAAGTCCGCGGAGCGGGGGTCAGTGGGTAGTCCACGGAGCGCGGGTTAGTCTTTTTAACTCTAACCGAAAAGGTTCTTTTCTTCGGCTTCTGTCAGCTCGCGGGCGGCGTTGGGTTTGTTCCCTTTGCCATGTTCTACAAGAAACTGTCGGCGTTTGGCAATTAAGACTTCTCTAGAGAGTTTGAGCTTGTCTCCCTCAATTCTGTTCACGTCTGAACCTCTTTCGTTCAAGGAAGGCTGAAGACTTTGTTGAAAACACGTCAAACTAACAGGCTCGTACTATGTGTCGTCCAATGTCTTCACGATTTTGAAAAATTTGCACAACAGTAACTTCTGTTCGTCTTCAGGTATGTCACACAGTTCCCTATTTTTGTGTTGTTGTAAACAAAAAACCACTTCCACGCCTTCATGTCTCTTTGTGTTTTTGCTGTTGTGATTGCCGGTTTTTGTTGCAAAAGATATTTTTGAAACTCATGGACATTTTTGTTTTCTTCGTTTTCATTCTCACTGACACTTTCGATTTTTTCGTTTTCTAGTTCCATCAAGAGAGAGAAATCACGGAAAATCTTTTATGGGCAATCCCAGGCGGGCAGTATCGCTCCTTATGCACCTATCATCGGCCATCCCTTGGGGGGGGGGGGGGACCCCGGGCAAGGGAGGGGACTTTGTACAGGATCCTGTTGAAGTTCTTGATTTCCCCCTCCTTGAAGGGGACACAGAGCAATCAAGGTTAAGAAATTCCCCCTCCCAGGTGGGGATCATATTGAACAGCATCAAACCACAGTAAACTTGAGAGTATAAACTTGTAAAGGGAAAAAGAAAAGTCTAATGTTAGTAAATTGTCTTCCATTGTTACATCTGAAGCAGCAAATATAAGGAATAACACGATGGAAATGGATCAAATACATTACAATACTCCACCATTTTCCACAAGGAGAAGGTGAGCCCGCATTCTTCTGTACAGCAGTCTTTATGTTTTTCATGACCTATTTCTTTTACGGAGTTCCCTGTTTTCCCCGGGGTGCAAGGCTTCCGGAAACCAAACCTCCCTCATTTCCCCCACCTGCAGGGTTAAATGATCGCTCAAACCCCCCTATAAGTCCCCATACAAAGTGGTATTTGCCCGGGGTCTCTACCCCCAGGGGATGGCCGATGATAGGTGCATTACAACCCATTCATTAATTTTGGCGGGATTTTATTAATTACTGTATGTTACATGGTGAAAACTCACAGGACAGTTATCACACAATAACCCC
The DNA here is from genome assembly GCF_036669925.1 of Montipora capricornis. Taxonomy (NCBI): domain Eukaryota; kingdom Metazoa; phylum Cnidaria; class Anthozoa; order Scleractinia; family Acroporidae; genus Montipora; species Montipora capricornis. The sequence goes on from NC_090894.1 coordinate 9,213,072, forward strand.
ACCTGCGTCGATATTTGTCCTGCGATTGTTTCAGTGGAAAAGAAACATAGTCGACACAAGAGTTTCAAGTTTTCCGTTCTCCCATTTTACATGGAAGGAAACCAAACTCGTTTTGTTGGGTCTAGCGATAGTGACATTAAGAAGCTGGTTGCAAATGCTGTTACCGAAAGGACGAAAAAAAGTGAACAAAATGCTTACGTGTGGTTCAATTGTGATATGAAAATTAATGGGAGGGTGATAAAATAAATAAACCCCTTTCTGGCTTGCTGGTATGTTGGCTGATAATGTCCTTAGCTGAACAATGGCTGTCTTTGGCCCTCAAAATTTCACATTTGCCCTTAAAGCTTCGCTTCTCGGCCAAATATTCATTTTTCATACAATCTCTCAGCCGCAGACATTATCAGCTGACATACCAGCTGCCCGAAGGGGTTTATTTACAAATAATTATATGGCAAAACTCTGTAAGCGGGTAAGATGAACCAAATACGGTGCTGTGATTGGCTACGCCAGAGGGCAAGATGGAGCAATACTACCTGCTCGGGATTGCCCGTTTTGTTCCCGCAATAACATTTTGTTGAAGGCCAAGCGGCTGCACGAAAGTTTTCTTTCGCAAAATATTTTCTGTGACAGTAAAAAGATATTATGTGATTTCTTTGTTGGGATGGAACTAGAAAACGCGTCATCAGTTTTGCATGTAACTACAATCTTTGACAAAACTCGTTGGGAAAATGTGACGCGCTAATTTGTTTGTGTGATAAAGATGAATTTCTTCCCACTTTACTCCCTCCCCCCATTCCAATGTTGGTTAAAAAACGGGCAAAGGCTTTCACAGTATGTTTTGCATCACATTGTCAACATTGCTTTGGGGCGGTGGGAGGAAAGGACCAATATACTTTGTAAGTGCATGTCAAATGATGCTTACGCTAGAATTTTTCCCAAGAGTTTTGTCCAAGATTGTATAATGTATGTTTTTATGAATATAATCAAATTCAAAGAGTGTCAATGACCATGGACAGTTTGATATGAAGATCTCGTGAGAGTCCCCATACTGATGTAGTTTGAATGTTTCTGGACTGTTGCGTGTGGGTTTTTGAGGACCAAGAGGTACCTTGACGTTTATTGCCAAATGAAGACAATCGCGTGTATGACAGTTCTGAAGGTTGTTGCTTACTCGATCGCGACTTACTACTGTAGAGAGAGTAGTTATGGATTGGTTGCAAGGCTATGAGCATGATTTTAATTCAAGAGATTTCAAAGAAACGTTCTCCCACAGAGAGAGAGACTGCAAATGCAATAAGTAGTAATTATCTGACTGTGCGGTGGGAAGCACTTCATTTTAATTATAAAATCTCGAAGGAACTTTAACGGGAAATCCCGCCCGGTTCCAGATGTTTTGAAACTCTAGCCGTAGGGTATGTTTTTAACCGTGGTCTATGTTAGAGGATCATTAAGAAGACCACTTAACACCAACCATTCAATAAAACAACGATTAACAGATAGTTTCAACGGTTAACAGTAGACAATCAGAACACAGAATTTGTGCATCTTGCCCACTCCTGGAGCTTGTCATATAATAATAAATTGTCACTTTGCACTTCATTGACCGCTCCCCCTTAGGTCTTTCCAGGGTCACAATGAAACAAACCACTCAAACTCAACAGATTAAGAGTCCCAACTTGAAGGAGACAGACCAGTTGGCTTAGTACGAGAGCAGCTGAGGATTGAACCAGAGACTGCCAAACAAATCCTGCCGGTGGTCAGCCCAGGACTTGAAATTGTGTACACCAAATGCCCAAGCGTCCGGCATCCAGCGCCCTTAACACTCAGCCACACTACCTCCTAAATGATGATGATGTTGATGAGTATGACAATATAGATGGTTTGGGCATAATACCTGGTGATTATGTTCAGCTCTGGGAGGTAGTGTAAACCTTCTTGCTGCAGTATAGACCACTTTCATAAATGGCGGCGTATTTGTTATTCCTTTGTATTTATGTTTGTTAGACCTGCCCTCACTTTGGTTTATGTATTCTTTTGTATTTTTCCCATGACAGCGAGGTTAGAAAGGCGTATTAGCATTAAAACAAAAGAATATTAAATTTAGTCGCCATTATGAAAGAGAGCTTGGTGGCTTGGGGTATACTGAAGCCATTGTTGAGGTGTTACAGATGAGCTCATCCAGCAGGGTTGGTTCCAGAAGATCTGTCTCCTCTGATATCAGTGGCTTCTCTGCCAACACCACTTTCTAGGAACATACCAGTGAGTGGAAATGAACGAGTTAGCTCGTACTCCTGTCATGTATACATGTAAAGTATAAGAAATATTAACATAAACTCGACGGTGGTGAGACATGTTTTGGCATGAACTGCAAACTAGAACATGATATTGTCTTGTGGGTCTCAACATTCAAGATACTTGGTTCTAGAACTGTCACCAAGCTTTACTAATGTAATTGATGCACAAAAATGACAATTATTAGCTATTACGATAACTATTGACAATAATTATTATCAACCCTAATACAAGGTATCTGCCCCAATGGCTCAATAATGTCTTCAAATTCATTCTTGTTCTCTTATTCCAACATGCACTTAACATCAAACTGTTGACTGTAGTATTGAAATACGATTATTATTCTTAACTAATTTAATTTAGTGAAAAAGCCAACCTCACCTTTGCTGCAACTGGGTCAGTGGACAGCAGTCTTCAGTAAATATAATCCCTGTATCTCAAGTCTGGATTATCACTGTCCTGTGTCTCTAAACTTAGAGCCTGCTGCACCAATTCCTGGGTGTCTGTTGGACACTTTAAGAACAGCTTCACAATTTTTAACAAAAACCAAAAAAATTGAAATCACATTAAGTTAAATCAAATTAAATTAATCACATTGTTACAAAAAAGCATATGTAACTACAGTCCCAGCCATGCATATTCTCTATTGAGACTGTAGAAGTTGACCTGGATGAACAGCAATGGGCTCTTACCTTGCTTCAAGTTCATCTAAAGAATCCAGGTTTTCACACAATGTGGAAATAATACTCTTTTTGGGTACTTCCTTAATACTGGTATGTCCTATAGACCGTATTCATAAATGGTGGCCAAGAAATTATTCTTTTGTTTTTGTGCTAATCATCATCACTAGCCTCACTCTAAAGCAAAAATACTTTGAATTTTGTTTGTGCTGATGAGGCTAGTAAGGATGATTAGCATAAAGACAAAAGAATAATTAATTAATTAGCCACCATTTGTGAATATGGTCTATGAACATCAAGTAAATCAATAATGGATAGGACAGAGCTGCTTGTGATTCTTTTCAATGTAAGGTTTAGTTTCTAAAAAAACTTTGGTGCTATGTTGGTGGGGAAGCGAAGCATAAAAATTTGGAATTAAAGAAGTTTGATGAGGGTCAAATGGCGACCGTAAGTAAATTATGCAATTGACATCTTGATCATTAGCGTTCTTCAGAGCAAAAAGTAAATTATTGAGGAGACTACAAATCAAAACGAGTCACAACAAATCAAATCAATGTTGGCTATTTGCCCCTTATCAACTTGTTTAATGGAAAATTTTTGTGAATCTATTCATCCTGATCCAAGAATAATTGGAACAAAGATAAAGGAAGAGGTGAAATTACTAGTGAATAACAAAAGCCTTGTTTTTACCTTGATGACAATAATGGCCTCCTGCACAACATAGTTGACTTTTGTTTGAATCAAGTCCAACAACATGCTCACACAGCGCTCTGCAGATTGCTACAGAGAAAAAAAGAAAGATTTCACAATCCCACTGTTAATGTATTTTAGATAAACTTAAGGTCAACAATACTGTTTAAACAAAACACAAAAAGGAAGAGGTTATCACACTAGGCCTATCAATCACTATCTACACAGTGAGTCTTGAATTCCAACTTGAGGAATCACTCACACTGACAAGCAGGGCAAAAAGAGTGAAAGGAAAAAAGGAAGAAACACTTACCAACTTAATAACAACATGTTTCAAGAAAGAAAGAAACCCACTTCAACTTTGATGGCATGTGTCTGGACATGGTTGCGATACAACTGTTCACAGTTTCTCTCTTCATTATTTTTATCTCCATTCATTCCCTGTGCCTTCTCCTATTGCAATAGTAGAGACTGAGGAATGAGGGGTAAACTCCAAGGCAAACTAATGACATGCTCTAGAGCTGAGATTCCTTTATTTTACATTCAGCTAGATGGTAGATGAATAGAATTATTATAATTTGTGACATCCATTCAATATACCTATATTGCAACTTGAGCCTCAACTTTGGCTGTTGAGAACATCTGAATTTGGTGGAAGAGTTGATTGAGGGTGGATGATGGCACTGACAGGATTTGATTGGTCACTTGAGGACTCTATTGGAAGATGGCTTTCCTTTTGACCATTTCCTTCATCTCTAGCTTCCATCCAAGCCCTCTCAACATCAACTTCAGCAAAGACAAATTCATCTGCAAATTTGCCACTGTGCTTTGAGAGAAACTGTCTCTTCACTTCACTGGAATCACTGCACTTGGGGAGGTCTGGTAAGTGTTTTGGTACATCTTCAAGCTTAATCCTGTCCTGGGGCCTGTTTGTCAAAAGTCCTGAAACCTTTTGGGCCCTTTATATCTTCGCAATGCCAAGGTTCTAAGGCACCAAACTTGGCAATCCTCTTGGTTTTTCTTACATTAAAAACATGTTATAAGATCAGCTTTTCAAAACAAGAGCATTGCAGTTTGACTACTGGCTTTTCAGGGCTGAAAAGTTCTTGGGACATGCGAGAAACAGGCTCCATGTCTTAAATGCTGTGCAAAGGTAGGCCTTGGTCGCAGACAACATTAGGCTTGTGCAGGTTTTCTGAATCCTGCTTGATGCATTCACTTGATGGGACTGTTGTCTTAGGTGGTACCAACATCCCTACCACTAATAGGTGTACTTCTGTACAGAGCACGAAAACACAGAGCCCAAATTATTTCTGCAGAGAGTATTCTGGATGTTATCCACCCTTTGTGAGAAACTATGGCCAAAGGTCAAGAGAAAAAAGGAATTCCCCACTTTAGAAAAAATCGTGTTTAGGATCATACAATAATGAATGACACTTGCCATCGCAGAAGTGTTCCTAAACAAAACTACATGTAACAAAATTGCAATAATTAACATACCGAAAGAAATGACTGCTTGCAATGCCAAAGAGCGGAATGAGGTGGAATGACGCCGGAATGGAGCGGAATGACACCAGAATGAAAGAGAATGAACTCGAAATGAACCGGAATGTACTGAAATGAGCTGGAATGAGCCTGGAATGAACAGGAATACGGTGGGCTGAACCTGAAAAGGGCAAAATGTGGTGTTTTAGCTTTCCATATCATGGAACTTTGTGATGAGTGTAACAACTGTAAAAAGTTTCAGTTCTATAAAGAAAATCTCTTGAGAGATATTCAATTTTTTGTGATTTTACATCACTCTTTGTCCACATTGTGACGTCACAATACCTCTAATTTGCATAAATCAAAATCTTGAATAACTCAGCATGAGCAACCAAGAGTGCTATCAAAATAATGCACTTATCAATGTTAAGCCCCAGGGAGGGGGGACGGGCAGACCCAGGGGAATTTGACATTTTCACGAGAACCAGAGTGAAATTGCCCACCCCTGAGCACCTAGAAAATGTCGAATTCCCACCCCTGGGTACCGCTTTTTGCCCAAAACTGGTCTTAGCTATGTCAAATTCCCAACCCCAGGGCAGAACCCAATGTCAAAATCCCCACCCAGGGAAAAGCTCACCGAGTCAATTTCCCGTGGGTAGCCCGCCCAGGTGCATAAAATAAACGCCATTCTTCATCATTTTGAAAGCTATCTCGAATAACCTAAGAAAAAGTTTCTCTTCATCGGCACTTCAAATTTCGGCACCGTAGAAAGTTTGAAAGACATGAGCTAACGTGTCGAGCGTTGGCCCTTCGTCGGAGCGAATAGAGGAATTTTGGGTTGTGTTAGCTTATTAAAGGGAGGATGGAGCTACGCTAATGGTTGAAACCTATTGACCTAAAAGGAGATAAACAAAGAAATAGAGTAAAAAAGGTAAACTTGAATAAAAAGAAAGAAGGAGAAGGGCTAACGCTCGAAACATCGGCTTCGTTATCTCTTTTTGGTGGACATTTGACCCTTTTCAACTTGTCTTATATCAAACTTTTGTGCTCCACTTCCACGCCGACGCAGTACCATGGTCCCTTCAGAAACTAAACCTTTTACGCTCTTTTGTTTCTGATTGTCACAGATGGACCCGTTCAGCGAATGGATCCCCTCAACAATCTTCAAGTGGCGATCAAAAACAACCTCGACGTATTTTACGTCATTTGCACTGAGCCCTACAAAAGTTGTTTGCTGAAGATGGGCAGGTGGATTAGGCAGATGCTCAAACGATGAGCAGAGTTTTCTTGCCGGTCATTTATGACGTCGATAACTTGGTCATTTGGATGTAGCTCTGAGTGAACCATGTCGCCGAAAATTCGCATAGGACAAAATGGATTGCGTCTTGACCAATTTCATCCTCTCTAAAGGAAGGTGATTGTACCTCTCTTTTCCCTCCCCACCCACCCACCCACCCAATACAGTGTTTTTCATGAAGAGAAACAAAGAACCAAGCCGTGTCTCACTTGTGGTGGTAGGGTTTCCGCTATCACAACATGATTTGTGCAGTGCATCGACCCTTTGAACTATCGAGGTCAGAGTAAGAATCAACACATTCGCTTGGATTTGTATGGTTCACGTTTTAAATGCTTTTTAAGGTCTGGTAATGGAGCCAACTTGTCTCGCAACATTGTTGCAATGCAAGTCGAAACCTTCTGATGCGCGTAATACCGGATGCGTGACCAACTTGTCTCGCAGCAAAATATAGTGTTGCAAGTTGAGGCGTCGTGTTGCGAAAAGTAGACTCGACTTCCACTTTCTGCAACAAATTTTAGTTTTGTTGCTCGTATTACCACTGAAGCTTCAACTTGCCTCGCAACAAGGTTGAATTCAACGCTTATGATTGGCTGTCAGCGAAGCGAGTTTTTCATGTCGATTCATTTTATCGTTGTGTAGACGCAGCCGCGATTGAAGAGCAGAATCAAATCTCGGGTGTCAGTTTTTCATCAGGTAGGATTGGCTGTCAACGTGG
>NC_090894.1:9237730-9242730 GCF_036669925.1 Montipora capricornis
TTGTGCAGGGTCAAGGCCAAAAATACGGACAAAAATATGAAACAAAGGAACTTGTTTTAACCTACACAATAATCAGTGGAAAATAAGACAATTAATGCGCCAATCAAATTTGAGAAAATTATAATGGTTATGATTATTTTAAAAATCGCTTGCCAGTTTATCAACCAATTCAATGAAAAGGGAAACCTAAACCAATCGTGACTTTCACGCGTGGCATTTCAGATGTACATTCGTTTCATTTTAAATCAGCCCAACAAATTGACCTGCTTCATATCTCAGTTGGGAGTGCATTGCACCGGCATCGCAAAGGTCATGGATTGGAATCCGGTTGGAGTCACCTGAATTTTCTGGGTGATGTTAAGAGAACATTGCACAATTTTAAGAGAAATGCATGATTCAACGCGTATCACGCATTGCCCCATCCAGGGCTCGCATTTGGTTGGCTATCAATTCAACAATTTCACTTTTATTGCACTATTTCACTTTTCTGCACTATTTACAGCGGTCTTACCCATAGTGACTATAAAAGAGGCTCAACCATGAATTCGTTATCAGTCCGCTCAAGCAGACAGTTTTAAGCAACATATCTTCTCGTGATGAATCTGAACGACAAGCGCCCCATCCTCCACGGGATCCTGCTGCTTTAGCCGCTGTTGTTGAACCTCCAGCCCCGAATGAAGCCATTCACGAAGATCCTTCTCAAGTCCAAGAGGTATTTATTTCTTTTCTTCATGCATAATCATTGCTCGGTTCATCCACGTGTTCAGCATTTCGCTTACTCTTCCCACGTATAAGGTTCTTTTGTCATACTGTTGGCGCTTCCTTTTTTTTTTTTGTCTTCTGTATTATTCCAGGTTACATTCTGCTCTTATGTCCTTTATTAGACTTTGCGCAATGCATTTTTTGCAGATTTGTGCAGGTTTTGGTTCTTTTGTTTGCCCCGTGCATTTTTGCTTTTGTGTTTGTTGAATAGTTTTCCCCATGTAACATGGGATGTTGTTTATTTATATTTGTTTATCCATGCTTTTGTTCATGGTTTCGGCGTTTTATTTTGTTATTGCATGGAATGTTACTTTTTTCCTCACGCAAATTCTATTGTACTTTCGGTTGTGTTGTTAGTGACGTGAGATGTAAAAGAATAGTTTTCCCCATCTTACATGGGATGTTGTGGATTAATATTTGTTCCTCCATGCCTTTGTTCATAGTTTCAGTGTTTTATTTTGTTATTGCATGGAATGTTATTTATCTTAGTATTTTCCTCACGCAAATTCAATTGTGCTTTTAGTTGTGTTGTTAGTGGCGTGAGATGTAGTTCAGCTCCTAATAGTATAATCTTTGATTTTCTCGCGCTAGTTGTATAAGCTTTGCGGTATTAGATGTTGTTTTTGCTTAGTGCAAATTTATTTTCCTCATTAGTTTTGTCATGGGTCATTTACATAATTTGCCTGCATGGAAGTTTTGTTCTGCTATATTGTTTTTGGCCCCGTCTGTTTTGTTTTTTAGTTAAAATGCTGTGTGGTCGTACGGGTTTTGTCCAGTCAAAACTTTTCATAGTTCAGATTCCTTTCCAGTTTTACTTCAGTGCGAGTTTTGTATGTAGTTTTAATTACTAGCCTTTGTTAGTTTTTACGTCTCTTGGGATTCTGTTACACCTTTTTACGTTCCTTTTCCCGCGTGCTTGCAAAAATTGTATGCAGCTCTCATTGTACCTCTGTTTTATTACTGTTTTGTTTGTTCCGTGCGCTTATCCTGCGTACTTTTCGTTGTGTTTTAGACTGACGTTGCTTCACTTCTAAAACGAATCGAATACCTTGAAAGTCAATCAAAGGGATATTTTTCTTCTCAGCTGCTTCGTTTATCCAAGTATGGCCTGCGCAGCGCAGCTGATTTTGACACGTATACGGCGGTGTCCATGGCTGAGGCTGCCTCTATGGAGGCCCAACGTATCAATGATCCCAAAGCCTCGTTCCTTGACGCAGCCTGTCAAACCTTGAGAGCGCAGTTAGACAAGCCCACTGATAAGTTCCAAGCAAGAGAAAATGAGAGGACAGAGAGGGAGGCTCAAGGCGTTGGCCGGGATATGTTATGTCCACGAAAGTTATTTTTAAACGAGCGGACGTCTTTGTTCTAGGAGAAGCCTGTCTTCCGAGACGTCCGCATGCAGTCTTGCTTCGCTCTCAGGTTCTTAGTGAAAAGAGAAAATGATGGCGCACGTGGAAGGCTGATGAATATATATTTTCTTTCAAACATCGGACCGAGGTTGGCCTGCATGCGGACGTCTCGGAAGACTTCCGCTCGTCTAAAAATAACTTTCGTGGACATGACATATCCCAAGGGCTGGACCGGGAGCCTCCTTCTCTGTCCCCTCATTTTCTCTTGGTTCCAAGCGTATTTTTTGGCTTTGTTTAGACAAAGATTACAGAAAGGTGTTGGAGTGCATTGCTAAGGTTGATAAGACATTTAAGAGCAACGCATCTGCTTCCTCTTCCAATAAACCCTCCGCTCGCAGCCCTCGTTCGTCAAGAGTTGTTTGTTTCCACTGTGGAATCCCGGGTCATGTTGCCCCCATGTGCTTCCGTAAGCGCCAGCAAGGATATCAAAGCAGATTTGGTTCCGGCTCCCACTTTATTCTATACTCCAGGCCGTTTGGTTTTGGTTCCGGCCCGCGCCCTGGCCAAAGCCAAGGTCCAAGCTCGTGACTTTCGATATTTGATTTTGCAGCTTACCTTCAAGGATTGCTGTCCATTTAACGTTACAATTTGCGATAATTAAATTTCTTTACTGCCTATATTTTTCTACCTTTATTTTTGTATACCCTTGTTTCCATCCCGCGGCACTCAGGGATGACAGCTTTGAACAAGAAACTAATCACTGCTCGGATTACTGAGGCTCAAACTGTCATCCCCTGAGTCTGCTCTCCCGTCTTCTTCTTTTGTTCCCAAGCGTTTTGTTCACCTTATTTTTGACTTCGTTCCCTTTAGCCTTTACCCAAGCGACTGCGCATTCATCCTTCCTTTCTGGCTTGGGAATGTACTGAGGCCTTCCGTGCTCTTGCTGTAAACCGTACCTCACCACGTTGGATTGATGTCGATGGGAATTGTTTAGATAAGACTCAGGGGTTTACAGCCAACAATTTGCATATTGAACAAAGCTTTGTAGATGCTGTGGCCGGGGGACAACAGTTGGCCAATGTTTCCATGCTGGCTTTCCGTGATCCAGAGAGCTTTACTGCAGGAAATCTTCATAACCACACCGCGGTTTGGGAGCATATTGCAGCCATCGCTTCCTATGAACAAACCTCACTCGTGCTAGATTGGATTAGGAATAAAGTTAGCGTTTTTTCCTTTTCTCAACCTTATAAAGGACAGTTTAAAGGACAATTCTATGACTCTGTAATTCCTCCTTCGGTGGTTTTTCAAAATTCTGTTTCATGTAAGCCTTATGTAAAGTTTATATCCGACACTATACTTAACAGATTAGCTTCGGGAGCTATCTCTATTTGGGGTAAAGTTGGGGAGGTTGTTCCGCCTCACTTAGTAATGGCCCTTACCGTGGAGCCTTCGAAACCACGTTTGTGCAATGATAACAGGTTTTTAAATCTTTGGATCAAGGATTCTCCCTTTAAGCTCGATTCTCTCGCTGCTCTCCCTCGCTACGTTTCTCCTAATTCATACCAATCTGTTTGTGACGACAAGTCTGGATATGATCATTTGTTACTTACTTCTGAAAGCCGCACATTCTTCGGTTTCCAATGGGCTGGTTGGTATTTTGTTAGCAATACTATCCCTTTCGGTTGGAAGACATCGGCGTACATTTATCATTCAACAGGTCTTCTTTCTTCACATTATTTTCGATCTCACTCTATTCCATGCTCGTTATATATCGACGACCGACACACCGGGAAACTGTGCATACCTTTTCAATCTTCAGTTTATGAGAACCTCCCCATTTTGGAGCGTTCTTTTGCGTCGGCTTCCTCTGCGATCTTCAATGTCTGTTATACCCTTGTTGCGCTTGGATATTTCCTAGGCCTTAGTAAATCAATTCTTCTTCCTCGCCAAGCTGTTCCTTATTTGGGTTTTATGGTGGATTCTGTTAAGCAGGCCTTTTTGCTTTTGCAAAACAAAAAACAGAAGTTCTGTGACCTCATTCGTTTAGTCCTTGGATCTGACTCGCTTGACCTTAAGACCTTGCAACGGCTTTCTGAAAACTGCACTTCTTTTGCCTTGGCAGTCCCAGGTGCACGTTTGTTCACAAACGAGATTAATTTAGCTCTCAGTAAGGCTACTCGTTCTTCCCGTCCCATTACCCTGTCTGAGCCTTTGAAAGCAGAAATTGCCTCCTGGACCTTCTTCGAATCCTGGGAGAGTTTTCTTCCCTGGCGGTCTGAATTTCATCGTCAGATAGTACTCTGCTCTGATGCTATTGATTTCGCGTGGGGAGCAGAGCTTAATCCCGATGCAAAGTCTGTCGCCATTCGGGATTACTGGCCTTCTTCTCATTCTTCTCTCGGTATTAACTGTAAGGAAATTCTCGCCTTGTGTAATGCCTTGAAGTCGTTTTCTTCTACCGTTAGTAACTGCTGGGTTGACGTGTTCACGGACAGTCAAGTGCTCTTGAGAGCTTGGCGCCGCCAAGGAGCTAAATCTCCCTCTCTGATTGCTTCTTTGAAGCGCTTGTTTGCTGTTATTTCTGACTCTAACATTCACCTTAGCCTTTATCACATTCCCTCCACGTGTAATGTTGCTGACCCTCCTTCTCGCACTTTTTCTTTGCAAGATTCCAAATTATCGCCAAGTGTTTGGGCGAGAATTCAAAGTGCTTTTGGCGGGCCTTTGGGTCACTCTGTTGATTTAATCGCACTCCCGTCGAATGTCCAGAGCTCCATTTCAGGTTCTTCTCTTCCCTCTTTCTCTCCTTTCCCAGTTCCTGGTTCTTCGGGTGTCAACGTTTTTGCTCAAAGTTCTTCGCGCCAAAGGGATCTTTTTGCAAACCCTTAC
>NC_090894.1:9245230-9255230 GCF_036669925.1 Montipora capricornis
GTTCGCGGAATCGGTCACCTAGTCGTCTACCTGTCTCACCAATGTATAATTTATTGCATAACGTACAGGTTATGCAATAAATGACATTTGCGGAGGTACATGTGAAACGATCGGTGATCTTAACAGATCGCTTAGGTCCCGATATCTTGCTAGTGTTAACAATGAAAAGACAAGTTTTGCATCGTGAGCGCGTGCATTTGAAAGTGCCGGGTTGCTCGTTGGTTTTGAGCGCGCTTCTAACTAAAAAGTTGCCTACGTTTTTGTCGCGTTTGAATGAAATAAGTGGAGGTTGCGAAAAGATTCTACCAGTCTCGGGATCATTTTGGAGTAATTTAAAATTACTAAGAATGATGCTTTTGACTGCGTGATTATGAGGATGGAAAGTGAGGGTGAATGGAATTCTGTCATTCTTATCTTTCTGTGACGTTTGTAGTGACGACTGTCGATCAAATTGTTGGGCGCGATGATGGCCCGCTTTGACCACAGAGACAGGATAGCCACGTTTTTCGAAGAACTGGCACATCTCCTCTGATTTGCTGGAAAAATCGGAGTCATCACTACATAGACGTCGAAGTCTAAGAAATTGAGAATAGGGAATGGAGTTCTTGACATGTGATGGATGTGACGATGAATACAACAAATAACTGTGTGAATCAGTAGGTTTGTAGTGCACACTAGTACATAGCACGTTGCCTCTAATAGAAACTTTGATATCTAGGAAAGCCAATGAAGTTTCCGAAATTTCCCAGGTATATTTAAGAGCCGGATGAAAAGAGTTGACGGAGGTTATAAATTGATCGAGTTCTTCTCTGCTGGATGAAATAGCGCCGATGCAGTCGTCGATGTACCGGCCGTAGAGTTCAGGTTTGGGGCCGTTGTACTGATTAAAAAATTGGTGTTCAACATATCCTACAAAAAGATTGGCATAGCTAGGTCCCATTCTTGTGCCCATCGCTACACCATTAATTTGTTTGTAATAGTTGCCGGCGAATGAAAAACAGTTAAGCGTTAAAACTAGTTCGGCAAGGCGGAGGAGCGTTTCCGAGCTAGGTTCTTTGACAGTGCGTTGATCGAAAAAGTGTTTAAGTGCTTGAAGACCTTCGCTGTTAGGAATGACTGTGTATAGAGATGTAATGTCCATGGTGAAAATAAGTTTGTCTTGGCCGGAGAAATTGAAATCGCGGAAAATTTGTAGTGCGTGTGTACTGTCTTTAATGTATGATGGCAAAGATTTGACGATAGGCGTCATAATCCTGTCTAAGTAGCTAGAAATGAGTTCGGTGGGGCAACTACAGGCAGAAACGATAGGTCGACCTGGGTTGTTGGGTTTGTGAATTTTAGGCAAGAAGTAAATGCACGAAGTTCTAGGGGTGTTGATGATGAGATTAGTGGCAGTGTCCGGTAATTCTTGATTAACTATAAGATTTTGAATGGTGTCTTTGACAAGTTTTTGATTGTTGGAAGTGAGATCTTTAGGGATTTTGGCATAAAACGAGGTATCCGAAAGTTGCCGCAAAACTTCTTTTTGGTAAAGGTCGGACCGCCAAACAACTACCGCGCCGCCTTTGTCGGCCGATTTGACAACTATGTCGTTGCGTTTACTAAGATTTTTAAGCGCCGCCCACTCTTCCGAGGAAAGGTTGGAAAATTTAGTGTTGCGATTGAATTTAAGTTTGTGAATGTCGTGACGGCATTTTTTGGTGAAAAAATCTAAAGAGGCAAATTGTCCCTCTGGGGGAGTCCATTTGGATTTGCGAACTAGAAGTGTTTCAAAAATATCTTTATTAGAAGTGTCCGAATCATCCTCTTTGTCGTGAAAAAAGGCTTTTAACTGAACGCGGCGAAGGAATTTTTCAACATCTTGCTTAATAGAAAATTCGTTGGTGCGTTTGGTAATAGGGACAAAATTTAGGCCCTTACTGAGAACAGATTTCTCTGAGTCAGTAAGCGGAAGATTTTCTGGAATTGTAATAACGGTATTATGGCTATGCAATGTAGTGTCGTCGGTAATTTGCGGACCTATTAATTGTTGAAGTTTAAGAGTCTTGGTTTGGTGTAAATGGTCAAACAGTCCAGAATTAAGTTGTCGGATTTTAGCGCGAATCGATTGTACTAAAATTGCTGGACAGATTTTGGAAAGTTCGGAGCGGCAATGAAGAATTTGTTTGTCAAGTGCGATACGTTTTTGGCACATAGCTCTAATTGTGATCCTCATAATATTACGTGAAAAAGAATTTTGCGCACATCGAATTTGGTGAAGATACTGATTTGAGTGAGAGAATGTAGACGCATGAAAGTTCGAGCGAAAACCTTTAGGAATGACTTTAGAATTGAGGCAACGGCCGATGAAGTTGATGTGACTACAAAACCTAGTTTTGGCGAAAATGAGAATGGCTAAACGGAAAGCTAAGTTACTGCTAAGTGTGGGAAAAGGAAAAAGATAACTTACAATTTCCTGGCGTAGCTCCTTGGTGAGTTTCTTCAAGCTTGGCATGGTCGTCTTGGGTCTCCTGTTAGAAATCTGTGAATTAAAAAATACTAGAACACAAGGTTAGTGGTCGCAGCGGTTGAATACAAATGGATGGAGGGGTAGTTTCTAAAGAAACTGTGGTGCTGCGTCGGTGGGGAAGTAGTATACAAAAATTTGGTTTATCAACGGAGTTGATAATGTAAATTGACCACCGTACAGAGATTCTAAAAGCTGACGTTTCGAGCGTTAGCCCTTCGTCAGAGCGAATCGAGGGATCATGGGTTACGTGTAGTTTTTATAGTAGAGTAGGAGCTACGCTATTGGTGGTAACATGGCAACGTGAAAAGTAGGAATATATTAGTTAAATGAAAAGCGTTCGTTAATACCGTGAGGATTAAGGGTGCCGATTTGAAAGATGAATTTTTGTTCCAGATTCTTGCGGCTTTCCGTCGTACCTAGATGTAGGGAAAGGCCGCAGATAGCCATGTGTTTTTTGGAGTGGTTAGGCAGATTAAAATGGCGAGCGACTGGCTTAGATGCATCCTTGTCATTCTTCTCAACATCGCGAAGGTGTTCGCGGAATCGGTCACCTAGTCGTCTACCTGTCTCACCAATGTATAATTTATTGCATAACGTACAGGTTATGCAATAAATGACATTTGCGGAGGTACATGTGAAACGATCGGTGATCTTAACAGATCGCTTAGGTCCCGATATCTTGCTAGTGTTAACAATGAAAAGACAAGTTTTGCATCGTGAGCGCGTGCATTTGAAAGTGCCGGGTTGCTCGTTGGTTTTGAGCGCGCTTCTAACTAAAAAGTTGCCTACGTTTTTGTCGCGTTTGAATGAAATAAGTGGAGGTTGCGAAAAGATTCTACCAGTCTCGGGATCATTTTGGAGTAATTTAAAATTACTAAGAATGATGCTTTTGACTGCGTGATTATAAGGATGGAAAGTGAGGGTGAATGGAATTCTGTCATTCTTATCTTTCTGTGACGTTTGTAGTGACGACTGTCGATCAAATTGTTGGGCGCGATGATGGCCCGCTTTGACCACAGAGACAGGATAGCCACGTTTTTCGAAGAACTGGCACATCTCCTCTGATTTGCTGGAAAAATCGGAGTCATCACTACATAGACGTCGAAGTCTAAGAAATTGAGAATAGGGAATGGAGTTCTTGACATGTGATGGATGTGACGATGAATACAACAAATAACTGTGTGAATCAGTAGGTTTGTAGTGCACACTAGTACATAGCACGTTGCCTCTAATAGAAACTTTGATATCTAGGAAAGCCAATGAAGTTTCCGAAATTTCCCAGGTATATTTAAGAGCCGGATGAAAAGAGTTGACGGAGGTTATAAATTGATCGAGTTCTTCTCTGCTGGATGAAATAGCGCCGATGCAGTCGTCGATGTACCGGCCGTAGAGTTCAGGTTTGGGGCCGTTGTACTGAATCTAGGAAAGCCAATGAAGTTTCCGAAATTTCCCAGGTATATTTAAGAGCCGGATGAAAAGAGTTGACGGAGGTTATAAATTGATCGAGTTCTTCTCTGCTGGATGAAATAGCGCCGATGCAGTCGTCGATGTACCGGCCGTAGAGTTCAGGTTTGGGGCCGTTGTACGCGCTCACGATGCAAAACTTGTCTTTTCATTGTTAACACTAGCAAGATATCGGGACCTAAGCGATCTGTTAAGATCACCGATCGTTTCACATGTACCTCCGCAAATGTCATTTATTGCATAACCTGTACGTTATGCAATAAATTATACATTGGTGAGACAGGTAGACGACTAGGTGACCGATTCCGCGAACACCTTCGCGATGTTGAGAAGAATGACAAGGATGCATCTAAGCCAGTCGCTCGCCATTTTAATCTGCCTAACCACTCCAAAAAACACATGGCTATCTGCGGCCTTTCCCTACATCTAGGTACGACGGAAAGCCGCAAGAATCTGGAACAAAAATTCATCTTTCAAATCGGCACCCTTAATCCTCACGGTATTAACGAACGCTTTTCATTTAACTAATATATTCCTACTTTTCACGTTGCCATGTTACCACCAATAGCGTAGCTCCTACTCTACTATAAAAACTACACGTAACCCATAATCCCTCGATTCGCTCTGACGAAGGGCTAACGCTCGAAACGTCAGCTTTTAGAATCTCTGTACGGTGGTCAATTTACATTATCAACTCCGTTGATAAACCAAATTTTTGTATACTACTTCCCCACCGACGCAGCACCACAGTTTCTTTAGAAACTACCCCTCCATTCATTTGTATTCAACCGCTGCGACCACTAACCTTGTGTTCTAGTATTTTTTAATCCACAGATTTCTAACAGGAGACCCAAGACGACCATGCCAAGCTTGAAGAAACTCACCAAGGAGCTACGCCAGGAAATTGTAAGTTATCTTTTTCCTTTTCCCACACTTAGCAGTAACTTAGCTTTCCGTTTAGCCATTCTCATTTTCGCCAAAACTAGGTTTTGTAGTCACATCAACTTCATCGGCCGTTGCCTCAATTCTAAAGTCATTCCTAAAGGTTTTCGCTCGAACTTTCATGCGTCTACATTCTCTCACTCAAATCAGTATCTTCACCAAATTCGATGTGCGCAAAATTCTTTTTCACGTAATATTATGAGGATCACAATTAGAGCTATGTGCCAAAAACGTATCGCACTTGACAAACAAATTCTTCATTGCCGCTCCGAACTTTCCAAAATCTGTCCAGCAATTTTAGTACAATCGATTCGCGCTAAAATCCGACAACTTAATTCTGGACTGTTTGACCATTTACACCAAACCAAGACTCTTAAACTTCAACAATTAATAGGTCCGCAAATTACCGACGACACTACATTGCATAGCCATAATACCGTTATTACAATTCCAGAAAATCTTCCGCTTACTGACTCAGAGAAATCTGTTCTCAGTAAGGGCCTAAATTTTGTCCCTATTACCAAACGCACCAACGAATTTTCTATTAAGCAAGATGTTGAAAAATTCCTTCGCCGCGTTCAGTTAAAAGCCTTTTTTCACGACAAAGAGGATGATTCGGACACTTCTAATAAAGATATTTTTGAAACACTTCTAGTTCGCAAATCCAAATGGACTCCCCCAGAGGGACAATTTGCCTCTTTAGATTTTTTCACCAAAAAATGCCGTCACGACATTCACAAACTTAAATTCAATCGCAACACTAAATTTTCCAACCTTTCCTCGGAAGAGTGGGCGGCGCTTAAAAATCTTAGTAAACGCAACGACATAGTTGTCAAATCGGCCGACAAAGGCGGCGCGGTAGTTGTTTGGCGGTCCGACCTTTACCAAAAAGAAGCTTTGCGGCAACTTTCGGATACCTCGTTTTATGCCAAAATCCCTAAAGATCTCACTTCCAACAATCAAAAACTTGTCAAAGACACCATTCAAAATCTTATAGTTAATCAAGAATTACCGGACACTGCCACTAATCTCATCATCAACACCCCTAGAACTTCGTGCATTTACTTCTTGCCTAAAATTCACAAACCCAACAACCCAGGTCGACCTATCGTTTCTGCCTGTAGTTGCCCCACCGAACTCATTTCTAGCTACTTAGACAGGATTATGACGCCTATCGTCAAATCTTTGCCATCATACATTAAAGACAGTACACACGCACTACAAATTTTCCGCGATTTCAATTTCTCCGGCCAAGACAAACTTATTTTCACCATGGACATTACATCTCTATACACAGTCATTCCTAACAGCGAAGGTCTTCAAGCACTTAAACACTTTTTCGATCAACGCACTGTCAAAGAACCTAGCTCGGAAACGCTCCTCCGCCTTGCCGAACTAGTTTTAACGCTTAACTGTTTTTCATTCGCCGGCAACTATTACAAACAAATTAATGGTGTAGCGATGGGCACAAGAATGGGACCTAGCTATGCCAATCTTTTTGTAGGATATGTTGAACACCAATTTTTTAATCAGTACAACGGCCCCAAACCTGAACTCTACGGCCGGTACATCGACGACTGCATCGGCGCTATTTCATCCAGCAGAGAAGAACTCGATCAATTTATAACCTCCGTCAACTCTTTTCATCCGGCTCTTAAATATACCTGGGAAATTTCGGAAACTTCATTGGCTTTCCTAGATATCAAAGTTTCTATTAGAGGCAACGTGCTATGTACTAGTGTGCACTACAAACCTACTGATTCACACAGTTATTTGTTGTATTCATCGTCACATCCATCACATGTCAAGAACTCCATTCCCTATTCTCAATTTCTTAGACTTCGACGTCTATGTAGTGATGACTCCGATTTTTCCAGCAAATCAGAGGAGATGTGCCAGTTCTTCGAAAAACGTGGCTATCCTGTCTCTGTGGTCAAAGCGGGCCATCATCGCGCCCAACAATTTGATCGACAGTCGTCACTACAAACGTCACAGAAAGATAAGAATGACAGAATTCCATTCACCCTCACTTTCCATCCTCATAATCACGCAGTCAAAAGCATCATTCTTAGTAATTTTAAATTACTCCAAAATGATCCCGAGACTGGTAGAATCTTTTCGCAACCTCCACTTATTTCATTCAAACGCGACAAAAACGTAGGCAACTTTTTAGTTAGAAGCGCGCTCAAAACCAACGAGCAACCCGGCACTTTCAAATGCACGCGCTCACGATGCAAAACTTGTCTTTTCATTGTTAACACTAGCAAGATATCGGGACCTAAGCGATCTGTTAAGATCACCGATCGTTTCACATGTACCTCCGCAAATGTCATTTATTGCATAACCTGTACGTTATGCAATAAATTATACATTGGTGAGACAGGTAGACGACTAGGTGACCGATTCCGCGAACACCTTCGCGATGTTGAGAAGAATGACAAGGATGCATCTAAGCCAGTCGCTCGCCATTTTAATCTGCCTAACCACTCCAAAAAACACATGACTATCTGCGGCCTTTCCCTACATCTAGGTACGACGGAAAGCCGCAAGAATCTGGAACAAAAATTCATCTTTCAAATCGGCACCCTTAATCCTCACGGTATTAACGAACGCTTTTCATTTAACTAATATATTCCTACTTTTCACGTTGCCATGTTACCACCAATAGCGTAGCTCCTACTCTACTATAAAAACTACACGTAACCCATAATCCCTCGATTCGCTCTGACGAAGGGCTAACGCTCGAAACGTCAGCTTTTAGAATCTCTGTACGGTGGTCAATTTACATTATCAACTCCGTTGATAAACCAAATTTTTGTTTCGGAGTAACATGACCTTGAAGTTGTTCAGCAGTAACCTGTTTGAGGTAAAGCTTAACGAGCTCGTCGGAAGCTGGTTACTTAAATGGAGCGACCTGTTCCAATCTCCTTGACGGCCCGCGCCCGAAAATATGAATCGCAGCTTCCCAATGTAAGAATGGACTGTATTATAGGATAGGCGGCGAGGACACTGACAAGAAAATACGCCTCGCTGGCTAGTATAGGATACTATTTCACTTTTCTGCACTCTGTTTGGGGTTAATTGAGGTGCTCTCAGCCAATCAACGCGCTGAAATGTTTTCGTGAATATTATTATGGAGGAAAAACGTCAAAAGCTTCCGTTCTTTTTTTCAAAATCGCCTTGAGATAGGAAACTTGTCGAAAACGTTCGAATCAGCCTCGAATGGAAACGTTTTGCGAAGAAACTGCCATTTTGGAGCGTTTTGAGCAGTTTTGGAGCGCCCAGAAACTGGATTGCATTACAGGGAGCCCAAATTCACGTCTCAAGTGCCACCGCTGTCTTTCAAAGGAATAGATAGGAATAAAATTCAAAGTGGCTATTCGTACGGTACCTATACACCGACCTATATTTGTTATTCATACGGGAGTCTTCTTAGAATGAATGTTACAGGTTCAATTACACTCAATTGCACTGGGAAAGTCTTACCTTGGACGATAAGAAATTGGTTTATTAATAATGACTTCTAAGCAGGAGTCGAATCGAAGACTTTCCGATATCAAATTCGGATGCTCTGCCACTTAGCTTTAGGAGTCTAATAATGACTCAAGTATACTCGGAAACACCAGGGTTACGTCTAACCAGGAATCGAACCGAGGACTCATGATCTGCTCGGATAACAAATTCGGTTGCTCTGCCACCGTAGCTTTAGGAGTCTTGTTGAAGCGTTGGCTAGTGAACTAGCCTCGTGTGACAGACGTCCTGTATACTGCTTGGACGGGGATGTCGAAATGTGACATTCTTGCAATGGTTGCAGAGGAGATGGTGAATTTTCAGCTTTGTTAATGAGGAAATTCATTTATCAATATTATGACTTACTCGGGCATTTCACTTTCATGTCGTTTGGCCATGAGGTTTTTTCACTAATAAAATTACCTAAAGTTTGGCTTATCTTGATTCTTTATTCTCAGTTACCGTTTTCCTGACATATTTGTGAATGTAGAGCAGATCTGTCACATTCAGCAACTTGTGGAAGGTATGATAAGGAATCTGACATATCAATGCGCACGTCGTTCATCTAAGATGATCAAAACCGCCTATACAACAGGAAAGCAGACACAGAATGCGCCTTAGAAATGACTTTAAGTGGGTCAGACAACACAAATTTTTAATTTGGTGAGTACAGGAAAGAATAGGACTGCTTTGAGTGGATTTGCCTACCAAATAAATAAAGCGTTAAATAACAAGTGAAAGTAGCAAGAATGTCTGTCTTCTACCTTAGGGGGTGCAAGTTTCGGTTGTTTTTTGAATGTCAAGCTATTCAATTTGCTTGATGAAATAAAGAAATAGATTCATGCAAGAAAGTGGTCAAGCCGTGAATACACATTTTAAAGAAAAATTGTCCTTTTGCAAAAGCGCTTTCTTCGTTTTAATCAAGATCGCGCAGAGGCAACTTGCGCGCAGGTAGCCTACGTAGCAAGTTGTTCCGCGTTCTGGTCGCGCGAGAGTTAGAGCGTGGACGCGGAAAATTACCTTGGAACTCTTCGTCTGAACAAGAACGCTTGCAACGCAGGCAAAGAAGCTCCATGTTAATAAACGTAAAATTGAGATCACCTCACAAATGGTGGGGAAAACGGCCCGTTTTGGTTTGCATGCTTGTGCTGAACCTTCGACGGGAGGATCTGGGAATGAGAACTGGGGTTGATAGCCGTCCGTTTGCGGAGCAAGAGGGTCGGTTAGGACTGGTACCCACAAAACTGCGAACAAACGCCTGGAGGCTTTTGACTGAAAGAATCATCGCTGGTCACCAGGCCCAATTACATTAAGGTGGCTCAAACAAGTTTCAACACTTGAAAGAAACGTTCTTATTAGAAGGATTGACTCTACAACACCTTATCACGTAACAGGAATGTTGTGGTACCATATCAAAAACGAACTTCTTGACCCCCATTTTTTATTTCTGAGAAATGGAACCACCATGCCCGAATGGATCTTTCTGCAAAGTTTCAAAAAAAATTCTGTGGAGCGGATTCAGAGCCACCTTATATAATTGAAAATTTAAGGTAGCTCTCAATCCGCTCCTTAGAA
>NC_090894.1:9260230-9267730 GCF_036669925.1 Montipora capricornis
CTTACTTAAAAATATTCGCAAGTTTAATTGAATTGCGTTTGTAAAAGAAGAAACCTATCCATAAAGTGATTGTTTTATCATGAGACTAGATCATGTAATAAACACATCAAATTATAATAGCAGAGTCATTTGTGTTTGTTGAGAAAGCCAATTGCTGACCTCACATCAATTAGCATCCCTTTGAACCGAAAGCTTTAATTTGCTCTTCACTACTCAATGCTCAATATATGTAATCGCACATTGCGATGACATGTTTATTACATTAATGGCAAAATTATTGAGGGAAGCTCGCTCACTACCATGAAAAATGACTATCAACTCAACTGGCCAAAAAATCGGTTCAAATAACACTTTAATCTTAAAATTACAGCAAACAAGCTTTTCATCAGTTCAATGAGAGTCATAATGTAAAAAAAAAATTCGCTTTCTCTTGCAGAGCAACTGTTAACCAATCAATATCAAGTAATCCTGCTTTCTTGATAACCAAAAGTACTCTCGACATTAACAAAAAATGCCATCTGTCTCAGCCTATCAGCATTCAGTAGTTTTGCCCCGTAATTAAAAAAAAACTTAGTAAGACGAACAAGTAATTGATGCGTAATCAGCCAGTTCTGACTACGTTTTACTTGCTTCCTGTTGTGTTTTCTATACTTTAAATTAATGCTTGAGAGTATATCGGTGTGACCGGTGTTGTTTTTACATAAAGTTTGTAAAACGTTCACGGTCATTCAGTTGTAACTGATCATGACGCACGCACGCAAACAAGCCACGGATATTGCTTATCCATTAATTCATTTATGAATTCCTTGGGTTTCTGCTCAATCTGTTCCAACGAGGACATTGCAAGGTAATGAGACAATCCTAATTAATTATTTGTTTGTTGTTTGATCGAACTATGCTTCTTTCTGTTTTTTGCTCAGTTGCATCGAGAATCACACAGTCTTATCAGCTTTAAAGTTTCCGCTTTTACTCATTGTTTAATAACCATTAGGAACAAGTAATGTATGCGTAATAAAACCAAATCTAAATATTTTTTACTGGCCTCCTGTTGTTATGTTTTCTCTGTACTTTGGATTAAAGTTAGTAACTATGTCGGCACACATTCCTTTTATGTCTATTTGTTTATTTCCTGGAATGGTCACGGTTATTCAGAAGCTCCTGGTTGTGACTGACGCATGTAGCAAACAATTTACCAATTTTGCTTACCAATAATTCATTTATGGCGGGATTCATTATTCCTGCTTAAGAGCTTGTACTGCGATTCGAGGAACATTGCAAGGTAATTAAATCGGACACCCCAAAACGCAGACTGCAAACTGTGCAGACCGCCGGTGCAGACCAGGGGTAAAATATGGCGCTACCCTCACTATTATTGAGAGCTAACCGTAAACAGGCTAACCTGAATGTTATTTAGGCCTAATTAGGCTAACAGAATGTTATTTAGGCCTAATTCAGGCTAACCGAATTTTCATTTTACAGACGGTCTGCACAGTCTGCAGTGTGCGTTTTTCAGTGTCTCGTAATTAATAATATTAGCCTGAGGGGTGTAATAAATTATTTGATTCTTGTGTGATCGCGGAACTATATACTGCTCTGCATTCTTTCCTTGCACATTGAGACAGTAAGTAAATGATGTATCTTGAAATGTTCCTGAACAGAGAAGGTTTTAGTTTTTTAATCCGCTTAGATTCAAAATGGAGGGTGTCCGCACAAAGCAAATGACGTGTAAGAATGCATTGAAAATTTCAGCCACAACTAAAACCGTAATGTCTACTCGCCTTTAAGTTTTATTTTAAGCTAAGCAAAACCAAAGCCTTGTATGTATGGTTTCCATCACAACTTTGAGCCTCTCGGAACGAAACCATCAGTTGTTTGGAGCAATGGAACAGTCATTTCATCTCCATCCGTGTTCAACCTGAAGTGCCTCTCTAATCAGTCAATGATCAGTTGCGCAGACGGTTTGCTCGAGTGTGAAATGACTTCTTGTTTTTCCTGCTCCATTTGTTACTTCTCTTAAGAACCTTTCAGCTTTCTGCATCAGTTCTACTCTTTTTGCCCACTAGGCATAAATGATTCGTGTTAAGAAAGTTAAAAGTTCTCGTACATTGAAGATTCGACAATGCATGGATAACCAAACTACGATTAAATTATAAAATTTTGCAGAGTCACTTCTTGACGTGGAGGACCTCGCATCGATAATTAGCATCCAATTGGTAAGTTGCTCACTGTTACTCATTTCTTAATAACACGAACAAGTAATTTATGTGTGATAAACCAGTTCTGATGACTTTTGCGGTAGTTTTCTCTTTACTCAGTTTGGATCAAGTTAATGACTTTGTAAGAATTCCTTTATGTTTATTTTCTAAAGTGATGACAGTCGCTCGTGATCAGTTGCGAATGATGCACCCAATATTGTTTATCCATTAATTTATTTGCAGTCGGATTCATTAACATTCCTGCTCAAAAGTTTGTAAAGCTCCAGGAACATTGCAAGGTATTTAGTAATATTAGCATGCTGGGTGTAATAAGTTATTTGTATGTCGTTTCATCGAACTATGCTACCCTCTATTCTTTCCTTGCACAACGAGAAAGTAAGTAAGTGATGTATCAGTCTTCAGCTTTTTTTATTCACATTCATTTCATCTCGATCCCCGGTGTTTGGGTAGGCATAATTTATTTGTGTTAAGAAAGTTATATCCCCCAAGATAATGCTTTACCGAGAGACCTGGCAGTAGATAACCACATCAAATTAAAATTTTTTTAGTTCCGAGACGAAACTTTGGCTTTTGAAAAGGATCCGTTTGGACCAACACTGGTAAGTAGTTTATTTTTACTTATATCTTTATCATATGAACAAATGACTCATGCTATGCAAACCAGTTTCAATTACATCCAACTTGCTCCATGAAGAGACATTTTTTTTTCAATCGGTTGAGCCTGCTCGGGGTTACTCGGAATAAATCCGAATTCCCCTTGGCAGGAGTCGAAGCTATGACCTTCTGCAATAAGTTCTCATCTTAGAAAGTCAAATTGTTTGATTTTTAAAGCTAAGCCCAGCAAAAAAGAGGAGAATGCGATCTAAAATAGAAGTAAGTGAGTGATGGGCTTAACATTAAATGCTTTTATGAGGAAATTTTTTTGTGTGTTATCTTGGATTAGTATTCGAGGTCTCTTGTTATTTTTTCTAAATCAGAATTTTTTCCTTACTTCATTGCATATTATATGTTGATATCAGAGTTAGAATCTGGAAAAGGTTCTCTTGTAACCTCCCTTGCTCTTACTGAGCAATTGTCAACCAACCAGGATCAAGTGATCATGCCTTAATTCTTGTTGACCTAAAAGTGCCTTCCTGATTAATAAAATAATGCATTCTTTCTCAGCCAATCAGCTTTCAGTAATTTTCGCCTGTATTTGAAAAACTTGGGAAATGAACAAGTAATTGATGGGTAATCAACCAGTTCTGACTACGTTTTACTTGCTTCCCGTTGTGCTCTCTATACTTTCAATTAATGCTTGAAAGTATATCTGTGTTGTTTCTATATAAAGTTTGTAAAACGTTCACGGTCATTCAGTTGTAACTGAAGAGCGCACGCAAACAATCTACCGATATTGCTTATCCATTAATTCATTTGTAGCTGGATTCCTTGGGTTTCTGCTCAGTCCGTTCCAACGAGGACATTGCAAGGTAATGAAACACTCTAAATTAATTATTTGTTTGTTGTTTGATCGAACTATACTGCTTTCTGTTCTTCGCTCAGTTGCATCGAAAATCGCATAATGTCTCATCAGCTTTAAAGTTTTCACTGTTACTTATTGTTTCATTACGAGAGCAAGCAATGTATGCGTAGTAAAACCAAATCTGAATATTTTCTACTGGCCTCCTGTTGTTACGTTTTCTCTGTACTTTGGATTAAAGTTAGTAACTATGTCGGCACACATTCCTTTTATCTCTAATTGTTTATTTCCTGGAGTGATCACGATTATTCAGAAGCTCCTGGTTGTGATTGACGCATGCACGCAAACAATTTACCAATTTGGCTTACCATGAATTCATTTATGGTGGGATCCATTATTCCTGCTTAAGAGCTTGTAACGATTCGAGGAACATTGCAAGGTAATTAATAATATTAGCTTGAGGGGTGTAATAAATTATTTGTTTCTTGTATGATCGCGGAACTATATACTGCCCTGCATTCTTTCCTTACACATTGAGAGAGTAAGTAAATGATGTATCTTGAAATGTTCCTGAACAGAGAAGGTTTTAGTTGTTTAATCCGCTTAGACTCAAAATGGAGGGTGTCCGCACAAAGCAAATGGCGAGTAAGAATGCATTGAAATTTTCAGCCACAACAAATCCGTAATGTCTCCTTCCTTTTAAATTTATTTTACGCTAAGCAAGACCAGAGCCTTGTATGTATGGTTTCCATGACAACTTTGAGCCTCCCGGAACGAAACCATCAGTTGTTTGGAGCAATGGAACAGTCATTTCATCTCGATCCGTGTTCAATTTGAAGTGCCTTTCTAATCAGTTGCGCAGTTTGCTCGAGTGTGAAATGACTTCTTATTTTTCCTCCTCCATTTGTTACTTCTCTTAAGAACCTTTCAGCTTTCTGCATCAGTTCTACTTTATTGCCTACTAGGCATAAATGATTTGTGTTAAGAAAGTTAAAAGTTTTCGTACAAGATTCGATAATGCATGGATAACCACTTTAAATTATAAAATTTTGCAGAGTCAATTCTTGTCGTGGAGGACCTCGCATCGATAATTAGCATCCATTTGGTAAGTTGCTCACTGTTACTGTTTCTTAATAACACGAACAAGTAATTTTTGTGTGATAATTTAAAACCAGTTCTGATGACTTCTCTTTACTCAGTTTGGATCAAGTTAGTGACTTAAGTGACTCAGTTTGGATCAAGTTAGGAGCAACGAACAATAACATCTCTTCTATATATTTGCATTCCGTAACTTGCTGAGTACATTTCTCTGAAGAAGGTCGCAGAAGGCGGCTGAAAATGTAGTTTTTTAACGTTTTTAGATCAGTTTTAACCCCTCTTCTTTTAGAATGCTGTATGTTTATTTTCTGAAGTGATCACCGTCACTCATGATCAGTTGCGAATGATGCACCCAATATTGCTTATCCGTTAATTTATTTGCAGCCAGATTCATTAATATTCCTGCTCAAAAGGTTGAAAAGAGGAACATTGCAAAGGTATTTAGTAATATTAGCTTGCTGAGTGTAATAAGTTATTTGTTTGTCGTTTCATCGAACTATGCTACCCTCTATTCTTTCCTTGCACAACGAGAAAGTAAGTAAGTGACGTCTCAGTCTTCAGCCTTTTTTATTTACATTCATTTGATATCGATCCCCGGTGCTTGGGTAGGCATAATTTATTTGTGTTAAAAAAAGTTATATCCCCCAAGATAATGCTTTACCGAGAGACTTGGCAGTAGATAACCACATCAAATTGAAATTTCTAGAGTTACGAGACGAACCTTTGGCTTTTGAAAAGGATCCGTTTGGACCAACGCTGGTAAGTCGTTTATTTTTATTTGTATCTTTTTCTTATGAATAAATGACTCATGCTATGCAAACCAGTTCCAATTACATCCAATTGAAAATAAAAAATAAAAATAATAAAATAAAAGTTGGATGTAATTGGAACTGGTTTGAACTTGCTCCATAAAGAGATATTTTTTTCAATCGGTTGAGGCTCGGGGTTACTCTGAATAAATCCGAATTCCCCTTGGCAGGAGTCGAAGCTAAGACCTGCTGCAATAAGTTCTCATATTAGAAAGACAGTTTGCTTGATTTTTAAAGCTAAGCCCGGCAAAAAGGAGAAGAGTCCGATTTCAAATAGAAGTAAGTGAGTGATGGTCTTAACATTAAATGCTTTTACGAAGAAATTATTATTATTTTTGTGTGTGTTATCTTGGATTAGTATTCGAGGTCTCTTGGTATCATTTCTAAATCAGAATTTTTCCCTTACTTCATTGCATATCATATGTTTATATCAGAGTTAGAATCTGGAAGAAAGATTCTCTTGTAACCTCCCTTGCTCTTACTGAGCAATTGTGAACCAATCAGTATCAAGTGATCATGCCTTAATTCTTGTTGACCTAAAAGTGGCCTGATTTGTAATCAACCAGTTCTGACTACGTTTTACTTCCTTCCTGTTGTGCTCTCTAATACTTTAAATTAATGCTTGAAAGTATATGTTGTTCTTTTTACATAAAGTTTGTAAAACGTTCACGGTCATTCAGTTGTAACTGATGCGCGCACGCACGCAAACAATCCACCGATATTGGTTATCCATTCATTCATTTGTAGCTGGATTCCTTGGGTTTCTGCTCAGTCCGTTCCAACGAGGACATTGCAAGGTAATGAGACACTCCTAATTAATTATTTAATTGTTGTTTGATCGAACTATACTGCTTTCTGTTCTTTGCTCAGTTGCATCGAGAATCACATCATGTCTCATCACAGGTAACCCAGGCTCACTGTGTGCGTCATATAGGTATTAAAATATAGAGAAAATATGAGGCGAAGTTTAGGTCTGAAAATTTGCTGGAAAATGGAAATAAAAATCGATAAAACTTACCATGTGGTGAGCTGTTGTTGTCTTTAATACGTACACGAAGTTTCGAGAAAAATGGTCCCCGTTCACCTTCCTTCATAGTATAGTGACAAGGTAGGAGACAGAAGCCAGCTTAAGGACTCCAATCAACCCAAAACAAGCACGATTTTTTTCGTGAAAATCGAGTCCAGTCGCTAAATAAACACGCCAGGTTCGTGGAACAGGAATTTCTCTAAACCATGAATCTACTGAAGCATCTCCAGGTAGCAACGCGAAGCCACCAGGCTCCGTAGAACTTGTAAGTTGACCTGCTAAAATGGGGGCCTAAAAGCGTTGTCCTCGCGAAGTGCCCAATTCAAACTGGCACTGAACTAGGGACGCCTGGTGACGAGAGGAATATTTGTCACCCTGGAGGGAGGGGAGTCCCAGATTGCTCAGTGAGTTTGTTTTTTTTTAGCAATTTGGGACCCCCCTCCCTCCAGAACTTATTATACTCGTCACCAGGCGTCCCGAGTTCAGTGCCATTTTGAATTGGACACTTCGCGAGGACAACGCTTTCGGGCCGCCATTTTAGCAGGTCAACTTACAAGTTCTACGGAGCCTGGTGGCTTCGCGTTGCTACCTGGAGATGCTTCAGTGGATTCATGGTTTAGAAAAATTCCTGTTCCACGAACCTGGCGTGTTTATTTAGCGACTGGATTCGATTTTCACGAAAAAAAATCGTGCTTGTTTTGGGTTGATCGGAGTCCTTAAGCTGGCTTCTGTCTCCTACCTTGTCACTATACTATGAAGGAAGGTGAACGGGGACCATTTTTCCCGAAACTTCGTGTACGTATTAAAGACAACAACAGCTCACCACATGGTAAGTTTTATCGATTTTTATTTCCATTTTCTAGCAAATTTTCAGACCTAAACTTCGCCTCA
>NC_090894.1:9275230-9287730 GCF_036669925.1 Montipora capricornis
AAGCAAGCCATAGAGTACCACAATCAAGATCTTAGTATTGCAAAAGAAGTTGGGGACTTAGCTGGAGAAGGACAGGCCTATGGCAATCTCGGCAATGCTTATGACAGTCTGGGGAATTTCAAGCAAGCCATAGAGTACCACAATCAACATCTTAGTATTGCAAAAGAAGTTGGGGACATAGCTGGACAAGGAAGAGCGTATGGCAATCTCGGCAATGCTTATGACAGTCTGGGGAATTTCAAGCAAGCCATAGAGTACCACAATCAACGTCTTAGTATTGCAAAAGAAGTTGGGGACATAGCTGGAGAAGGAAGAGCCTATGGCAATCTCGGCAATGCTTATCACAGTCTGGGGAATTTCAAGCAAGCCATAGAGTACCACAATCAACGTCTTAGTATTGCAAAAGAAGTTGGGGACATAGCTGGAGAAGGAAGAGCCTATTGCAATCTCGGCAATGCTTATTACAGTCTGGGGAATTTTAAGCAAGCCATAGAGTACCACAATCAAGATCTTAGTATTGCAAAAGAAGTTGGGGACATAGCTGGACAAGGAAGAGCCTATGGCAATCTCGGCAATGCTTATGACAGTCTGGGGAATTTCAAGCAAGCCATAGAGTACCACAATCAAGATCTTAGTATTGCAAAAGAAGTTGGGGACTTAGCTGGAGAAGGACAGGCCTATGGCAATCTCGGCAATGCTTATCACAGTCTGGGGAATTTCAAGCAAGCCATAGAGTACCACAATCAACGTCTTAGTATTGCAATAGAAGTTGGGGACTTAGCTGGAGAAGGAAGAGCCTATTGCAATCTCGGCAATGCTTATGACAATCTGGGGAATTTCAAGCAAGCCATAGAGTACCACAATCAACATCTTAGTATTGCAAAAGAAGTTGGGGACCTCATAGGGCAGGCAATGGCGTATCATCAACTCGGTCATGTTCATGAAATTTTAGACTACTTGAGCAAAGCTCTGAATTACTATCGTCAAAGCATAAATATTTATGATGAAACAAGGCGTCTTCTTCAGTCAGAAGATGCATGGAAAATAAGCTTTCGTGACACAAAGCAGTTTGCATACAACGCTCTGTGGACAGCACTCTTGAAGAGTGGTCAGGTAGATGAGGCTTTGTATGCTGCTGAGCAAGGACGAGCCCAGGCTTTGGGAGACATTTTAAAGATGCAATATGGTGTTGATGAGAAACCTTCTTCGGCACTTACGATGAAGTTGAGTTTTGGAATGAACGATTTACCTTCACAAACTGTTTTCACAGCACTTGATGGGAACACGATCAGCTTCTGGTTGCTAAGAGAAGATATCGGGATTAATTTTAGACAAAAGGAAATCGAAAATGGAAGTGCCAAATCACTGATGGAAAGTACTTTTAAAGAGATTGGTGTGGAAACTGTTGTACAGTGTGAGAATCGTTCTCTTGACAGACAACGCAACGACTTCTCGTGCAGTAGGGAAGCTGTTGAGGAAACCGTTCACTCCTTGAGCTTCTCTGTGAACTGTTTACAGCCCTTGTATGATGTCTTAGTCAGCCCTATCGCAGACTTGCTCCAGGAAGATGAGTTAGTCTTTGTTCCTGATGGACCATTTTGCTTGGCTCCTTTTTCTGCATTGAGTGACTCTGTCAGGATCCGTGCAATTCCCTCGCTGACTGCTTTAAAAGTGATCGCAGGTGCACCTGACGACTTCCAAAGTAAGAATGAAGCGCTGCTTGTTGGCGATCCATGCCTGAAGGAAGTCACTTGGGGCAAGGGGGAACCCATGTATGAACAGCTGCCATGCGCAAAGAAAGAGGTGGATATGATTGGAAATCTTCTTCAGACCATGCCTCTTACAGGTCAAAGTGCAACCAAAGCTGAGGTGTTGAAAAGAATGAAGTCAGCTGCTTTAATCCACATTGCTGCACATGGAGATGACCAATTTGGAGAAATTGCTTTGGCCCCAAATCCCGAACGCACATCACAGATCCTCGAAGAGGAAGATTACATGTTAACGTTGAGTGATGTTCATGCACTTCATCTTCAGGCAAGACTTGTTGTGCTGAGTTGTTGTCATAGTGGCCAGGGAGAGGTGAAATCTGAGGGTATTGTGGGAATAGCCAGGGCTTTCCTTTGTGCTGGTGCCCGATCTGTTCTGGTGTCACTCTGGGCAATCGACGACAAGGCGACCATGATGTTCATGAAAAGTTTCTACGAACACTTAGCAGATAGAAAAAGTGCAAGTAGAGCTCTTCACCATGCTATGAAATCTCTTCGGGAGACTTATTCTGCCTTTAAGTACTGGGCGCCATTTGTGCTAATTGGCGATGATGTCTCCTTTGAATTTGGGCAACACAAACAGGAAAAGAATGGTAAGTGCTATTTGAATATAACTTTAATGACTGAATTGCTGTACTTTGTAAATGTTTTTAATCAGCAAGTTGTCGAAAGGAGCTGGTACGTTCTTCAAATCGAAATGGTTTTAAAATCGGTTGCCAGTGTAGTTCTTTTTACTCGAACTGCTTTGGCTAATACCTGATCGCTGAATTCCAGTTACGTACGAGAAGTGAAGTGAAGTTAGCTATTGAGGTCTTACAGTCTACACGTCGAGGTGACACTGAACAGGAATTGTTGCTGTTAACCAAGCACACATGGTTTAATGAATTAAGATAATTGAAATATTATTTACTTCCCAATCAGAACGAAATTCCGCATTACCATTTAACCCACTATTGTTTCTTTTTTTCAGAAACGTGAGAAAAACACTTGGACTCTGATGCGTCGATGTGTCATTTTTCTTTCTTCCTTTCTTCGATTGTATGAGTAATACTGTCCAAGTCCTTGCATTTGTGCCTTGTTTTGTAAGGGTCTGTACCAGGATTAGTTAATCACTTGATAGAAATAAGGGATTGGTAAAACGGTTTGCTTCCATAACTGGTGATCTAGCCGTCGTGTTTTTTTTTTAAATACTTCAAAATAACTCCAAGCTTTCGCTGTATATTTCTCGGGTGTTCATTTTACGTGAAGCTGGTGACAAGTATACCTCTTTAATTTGGTATACCAACGTTCATTTAAAATCAAGTGACAGTCTCGGGGAATGTGTATTTTCTCTGAGGTTGGCCAAAGCTAAATAATCAAATGAATCGATTTGGGAGGCAAATGTCTATAAACGAGACAACGAGCATCTTTGCCACTTTTCATATGCAACTGCAAACGTTTTCCTTAGGCAAAACTTCTAGATTTCTTTTCGTGATTTAAGATAATGCTTAGGCCTAAGGTTAGCATTTTTGTAAACGTTGTGGTTGTTTCAGCTATGGTGCCCCCTACCCCTCACCCCCTACATCCCAGCCCCGGAATAGTCATGCCGAAGGTGAGTGCTCTCACCGCTGTGACAGCTTGTGTTGTACAACATCATGGAATTGATAAAGGGAACAAGACACTCATTCAACCTGTAAGGAATTTTATTATATTCCTACACGTAATTACCGGACTGTATAGAATTTCAAGGAAAGGTTACGTTTATACAAACGTTGGCCGTGTAGCACTTATATTTTAACTGAAGAAGGTTCATGTGGGATAGAAACATAGCACTTTACGTTAAAGTACACTCTCTTCAGTTAATTCTGTTTACAATATAAGGGCTACACGGCCAACGTTTGTATAAACGTAACCTTTCCTTGTACTTGTACATGTTAATTGCCGTGACTTTAACATCTTCAGTTCCCACGGCCTGCTCCCGTCTGACCTTGTAGCTCAGCCGGTAGAGCGGCGGAGATCTAACCCGAAGGTCGTGGGTTCAATTCCCACCCTGGTCAGAGTTTTTCTCTGTCCTTGTGTGGGCCCAGTTCCCTCAGTAGGGCTAACGCTCACATGGTTCATATGGGATAGAAATATAGCACTTCACGTTAAACTACACTCTCCTCAGTTAATTCTGTATAGAATTTCAGCCAGTCATCTCCACTCACTGGTTAGTCTCTTTTACAATTAAGCTTCCAGTCTAAATGTTAGAATTCAAAAGGTTGCCTTCACTTTGGTGGGTAATGAAACCTAATATCAAATGAAAATCAACTTCAAAGCTGTAAACCTTAAATACCACATGAGAAGAATTAAAGGTTGTAAAATATTTTAAACCATTGAAATGCTTATTGTATTATGCAGTATATTCATAGCGGAGCTCCGCGCACCTCGAAAGCTCGTGCCCGGATGCCCCATTTCGCTGGCTATTGACAGTTGACTCTGAATGGCTTTTATCCTTTTCCATTCGCTCACTGAGGGTGTGCTTGTTTCTTTTAAAAGTCATGCAGTTCAAGAAAAATTCATTGCCAAACTGGTCCAAAGTAAAGGTCACTCGAAAAACCGATATCATACTCATCGCTTCGTGATTCATGCGATATCGGTTTTTAGCGTAAAATTTACCGTGGACTTCACTAGTTAGGCAATGGATTTTTCCGTAGAAAAAAGCAAAGAAAATGATTTAATTGAAGCAGCAACCGAAAACATCAAAACGCGGACATTTCATTTTCACTAACCCTACAGGCAGTAAAAATAAATAACCAGGGAGATCCGCTTTTAGGCTTGGCTAAATCTATATATTAGTAATTATAACAACAAAGTTCCTCTGTACTAATCATGCTGATAGCTTCTCGAAACAGGAGAGACATAGCCATCCATACCAGCATCATCACTTCTGACAAAAGCCACCCTTGCGGTGATCTGGCTGCATGGAATGGCCTTAAAACTCCAAGTTTCCTTAACACCAATGAAATGACTGCCCAGAACACCTGACGTCAAAAATTCTTTCAATACTGGATCCTTTGCAGGGGCAATGCCAGTTTGACAAATGTTCCTGCGAGTGTTTGTCAAGACATTCACGACAGCATAACCGACATTCCTGTGTTTGACAAAATGTTGAATCTTTCCAAAGCCAGGTGGATCAAGTTGACGGTTTCAAAGTGCACTAAATAACTGCCAGCATTCTTCTTGTATACATAGTTTAGTCCATGATACATTTGTTATAGACATATTGTTATTGACATAGATATTTTGAACATTTTGTTGCTGCCATTATTAGCTTTGTGGTAAATTGAAAAAACTAAACTAGTGAGCAGCACTCTGCGAACTGTATCTCTAAAACTTGTTTGTTCTCCGACGCGTTTCGCCTAACTAATGTAGACTTCTTCAGAGAGTTTTACAATAATACACTAAAGGCCTGTATTTAAGCCATATCTGATGGCAAAATGATATGACTTAAATACAGGCGTTTAATGCATTATTGTAAAACTCCCTGTAGACGTCTACGTTAGCTGGACGAAACGTGTCAGAGAACAAAAACGTTTTACAGATACAGCAACAACGCCACATAACAATGATATTGGTGGTTGAAAGAGCATAAATGATCGTGCTGCTGTATTCTGGCCGTACTCTACCCAACGACGATTTGAGGTTATGATGACAACGTGAGCATGTAGCAGAGTGAATCCTTCATTTTCTATTTTCACCCCCCTCGCCAAAACTGTAGAGCAATGTTATATTTTGAGATGATGCTTTGGTTGACGCCGCGGTCATAGATCTTAAGGTTCCTAGTTGATAAACGGCGACGGCAACGATGACGCCACAAAACAATTTCATTGCCTAAAAGAGCGTCAATAATCGTGCTGCACGTGCGACACGCATATTAGGAAACATTTTTGAGGAAAAGAAAGGAAAGAAGCTCTATTGAAGTGTCTAGTCGTTCTAGCCCTGGAGCACTAAAGCCGGTAACACACGAGCAAGTTTTCATTGATAAGTTCTGACTTGGCAATTTTTTGCTGGTGTGTAAAAAAAGAACATTATTTCCTTGACAAGTGCACTTGTTCAAAAGGTAGCATGCTAGCTTTTGAACAAGTGCACTTGTCAAGGAAAAATTGACACATTGCAAAACTGGCTCGTCTGTACAGGTCGACAAGGAAAACTTGTCAAGAAAATTGAGAAATTGCGGGCGCACAGCGGTCTTGCTCTTGTGATGACTCACTGTAATGGCGCTCCGTGGTTAGTTTTTCTGTCGTCTGCTGTGTAATTGTTTCGCTGGCTACATTGAAAACTTGTCAACGAAAACTTGTTAATTCGTTCACACCAGCAAATAAGACTTGTCAAGGCAAAACTCGTCAAAGAAAATAGTCGTTCTTACACATGAGCATATGAACATTTTCAACGCGAATCAAATGTTACGTTGGTTTTGGAGTAGTCTCCTTCGCTGCGGCTCCCTCGAAAAGAACGGCTGCTCACGTTTCATTTTCTGGCCCTGTATCGACGACTCGACCAATAGTACCTCTCGTTTTATCAATGCGCTCAATCAACACAAAAGTGCTGGTCTGTTGTTTGTATTTTTCAAAGCGACCGTGTTGAGCATGAGCGCAAGAATAAGTAGAGGACTGAAAGAATGAAAGGATGTAAATATAATCACATTATTCAATATTTTTATTGACGTCAAAATCAAGTCTTCCCATACGCACAATTTTATTAATTTCACGTTGTCTCAACTGCCACTATGCATGAAAACAGAACTGAAACCAAAGCAAAGCAGTCTTGTATAGTCAAAATCTGACTGCGTCTGTAAAAAACCTATAATACTAGACATATTTAGTTGGAACACTTAGCGAATGGTCCAGAATCATCGTGTTACAAGATCGTAGCCTATACCATATCCCCCTCCCCTCAATTCAGTGTTGTTTGAGATTTTTCGGGCGACTGCTAGTAGTTGTGAAAATCAACATTGGAGGAAGTGGTAAACGGGGATAAGTGTTCCAAAAAATGTGACGAGTATTGTAGGTAAAGCAAGGCTTTCTGTTACTTTAGATGCGGTTTTGCCTTGGTGAAAACACAGATTTGATCTGCGGCCAGAAACCGGGCAAATACACAATAGTTCCAGTACTGTATAAGTTTGCAAAATTATGGGTACTATTGCCGCCGAAAAGAAATACTCTTTCTTGGGCGGTCAAGATTTTTTGGGGGTTTCAATCCAAATACCTGCATGGGTCTGCCAGAAAATCGCAACAATTAACTTTCCTCACACTCAATTGGCTTACCTTTTTAGTCATTTTAACAGACCGTCAAAACAATGGGAAAGGAATGTGGTTCCAATGTGAGCAGCTGTTTTTTTCGTTGGGTGACATCGATACCCAGAAAGACGGCTGCAGAGAAGACTAGTTTTGGAGGAGAGTACCCGGAGAAAAACCTCTCTGTGCAGAGTACAGAACCAACAAACTCAACCCACATATGACGCCGAGTCTGGGAATCGAATCCGGGTCACATTGGTCACAAAAGAACTGTGCATAACAATGACTTGAAATATTAGGGAGCTTACACAAGACGACGTCGATGGCTACGAGAAAGTTGTCAAAAAATACTGTTTCCCGTTATTGTACTAACTACTCCAAGTCGTTCAGCATGGAAAGTGTACATAATCATTCCGGGATTAAAACTGTTCGAACGGTGGGGATGTTTGGAAAGAAAAGCTGAAAATTTATTGTCAGGTGATCACGTCCTCCACACAACCTCATATTTGGTCATTTCGCCTCGTTCTCAGGACGAGAACGGCAAAGAGATGTATTAAAATATTAAACGCACGTGCAGGGCGTGCCGAGCTCTTGTTTTGTGGCGTTTTCGTTGCCGTCGTCGTCGTCGTCATTGCGTAAGCTCCGTAATTAAATTTGAGATTTTGACTGCAAAATCTTTCATTCTCTAGTCTCACTCTGAAAGCGCTCGTACCATTTTATTTTTACGATACATCGCCCAAATCGTAGGACGCGAACGAAATGGAATAATCGCGAAAGACTTATGGGTAGAGCAAAGTTTTATTTTGAGGTGACGTTTTCGTCGACGCCGCGATCATATGATCTTTAAAGTTCCTATTTTGATAAAAGGCGATTGCTACGGCAACGAGGTCGCCACAAAACAATTTCAGTGGTTAAAAGAGGAAAGATAATAGTGCTGCACGTTTGTCACGAATTTTAGCTCACATTTTTTAGGTACTATGCATAACAGTGACTTGAAATAATCAAAGTTGAGATTTTGAAGACAACGCAGACCTTTCATTCTCCATTTTACCCTTGGTAGTAATAATTTATTTTTGGAATAGTACGCCCACATTGTACAAAGTGAACAAGATTCAACAATTGCGAAAGCCTAACGATAGTGCAAACTTATATTTTAAAGAGACCTTGTCGACGTCGCCGTCGTAGAACTTAAAGTGCCTAACTTCTAATCGCCAACACTAAAGATTTCGAAGAAACTTGAATTGACCGAAACCAATCGTAAGAATAGCGCACCGAGTGCAAAACGAATTCATGTAGTTGGCCTTTAAGAGCAGGAGAATTGCCTGTGAGCAGGTTTTAACTGGCTTTGCGTTTTGGTGTGAGGTAGAGCAGTTTTCAAATGACTGTCGAAAGTGATCACGTGATTGCAATTGCTACGCTTAGTGATTAATAATGGTATTAGGACTGAGTGAAGTCCAATTTGGTCTGTAATCATACCAGTGCAGATTAACAAAATCGGACGACCGCGTAGCGGGAGTCCAATTTGTTTAATCACGAGTATCATTACAGACCAAATTGCACGACACGAAGTCCTGTTCCCAATTTATCATAACCATTACAATTATATTTCCGAGAAAACAAAATTAATGCATTCCTTTTTCACTGTCTAATGTTACAAATTTGTCCATTTTGGACGTTTGGTAGGGTAAGCGGTTGTTGCTATGGCTATCGTGATATATTCTGTGATTGGTTGATTAAGCTGAGTGATTATTATATTGGGATTAATTGAAGTGCTCTCAGCCAATCAACGCGCTGAAATGTTTTCGTGAATATTATTACGTCAAAAACTTACGGTCATTTCTTCAAAATCGCCTCGAGATGGAAAACTTGTCGAAAACGTTCGAATCAGCCTCAAATGGAAACGTTTTGCGAAAAAACTGCCATTTTGCAGCGTTTTGAGCAGTTTTGGAGCAGCCGCAAACTGGATTAGATCACAGGGAGCCCAAATTCACGTCTCAAGTGCCAACGCTGTCTTTCAAAGGGATAGATAGGAATAAAATGCAAAGTGGCTATTCGTACGGGACCTATACACCGACCTATATTTGTTATTCATACGGGAGTCTTCTTAGAATGAATGTTACAGGTTCAATTACACTCAGAAAGTCTTACCTCGTCTTTAATTCTTTAATATACAGTTCAGCTATCAAACAACGACATTGATGCCTGTTTAATTTCACTTTAATTTAATTTTAGTCATTCTGAGAAGACTCGGGTATGAATAGGAAATGTAGGTCGGTGTGCGGGTCCCGTACGAATAGCCACTGGCAATCAAATTACTGTGGAATGAGACAAGAAAATTGAACTAAACTGCTCTCATGAGGCCCTCCACAGACTAGGGATTTAGTTGTCGACAACTATTTGTGATCAACAACTAAAAGTTATCCACAACTAAAAAACGTAGTCTGTGGCGCAAGGTGTCAACAACTAATAGTTGTCGACGGCCTCATTTTTTGGCGTTTTTCTAGTGTGTGAAAACTTTTGTTTTAGTTGTCGACCACTTTTAGATCTCCGCACTATTCTGTCAGCGGGCTTTCCCCGCCGGCTTAAAACATGGAAGATTGCAGAAGTAAAATACTTGGTAAAGATCCCCATCTGCATTAGTACTGAGTTTCTTCGTCGCATATTATATCAGCCAAATCACATTTTTTCTGCGTCGTTAAATCCGCGTTCTCTTTTGCCGCTTTTCTCCTTTCTTGTCGCCATTTTGAATGCACGAACACGTGAGCATGCGTGGCAAGCTCTTGCTGCCCAACCTCCCTGCGCATCGGTTGCTAAATCAGTATTTAAGCAGCTTATTTGAGCGCCAGTGTGTGTAGACGGACTTATTTATCTGTCGATCACAAATAGTTGTCGACAACTAAATCCCTATAGCTAGTCCGTGGAGGGCCTGAGAGTAGAAGAAAAGTTCACACAAACGATTAAATGTAAGTTTGTTTCATTGCTTTCCTCTTAAAAACCAGTCATTTAAGTTGTTCGCAATCTACAATATTTTTGGTTTTCCCTCATGATAATTATATTCTCTTGAAGACACAGGTAGCACTCGTTACGTGTTTTGAGCTGCCCGTGGTTCTATATTTGGGTAACTTTAGAGATCCCAGTTGTATTTTTGGACCAATAACTCATGCCCGAGTCCATTCAATTCAGCGTCTTTTACCAAGGAATTACAAATTTGAATTCTTTGTCTATGAATTAGAATTTATTCAGACGTGGTTAGGATTCAGGAACCGACGTTTGGACACCCTCCCTTTAGGGTCTTAATCAGGAGTGACCGCGACGATGGTAGTCTTTTACCTGAAACCCATTTACACGTTGTTATTCAAAAGGAATGTAATTGAATCCGTAAGCATATAAAACCACTTTTGTTGCCGTATGAACCCCCTCCTCCCCCCCGCCCCCCCCACCCCTAACCCCAATCGGGAACTAAAGCAACGACGACAGCGACGGCAACGAGAACATCATCTCACAATATAAATTCGCGTTATTGTAATCACTTCGTGACTATTTCAACTTTTTCAATATGGCATGGGTGTTGAAGTTCCATAAAAGTGACACTGGTCGGAACGGCGCTTAATTTAGGGGGTAAAATAAAAGTTTATCCTGAAGTTCTGACGGTCTTCGTAAAACCTCATATTTGGCTATTTCTCATTGTTAGGGACCTTAAGATCTACGACGGCGACGTCAACAAAAACGTCACCTCAAAATATCACTTACCTTTACCATAAGTCTTTCGCGGTTATTCTGTCTCGTTCACTTGATACAATTTGGGCGAAGTATCCTAAAACTAAATTGGTACAAGCAGTTACAATGTGAAAATAGAGAATGAAAGATTTTCTGTTGCATGCTCACGTTGTCGTCATAACCTCAAATTTGGTAATTTCACGTCGTTGTTGTGCAGAGTACCTCAAGAATCCGTGCTAAAATCCGTGCCGCACATGCAGCACAATCATTTATGCTCTTTTAACCAATGATATCATTGTTTTGCGGCGTTGTTGTGTCCGCCGCCCCGTCGTGAAATCTTAAGCTCCCTGTTGTTTTGTAGACAACGGCAAAGAAATGGACAAAAGTGAAAAACGCACGTGCACAGCGTGCAAAGCTATTGTTTTTGCGAACTAAATATGCAAATTAGTGACATTCTCGTTGCCGCCGCCGTTGTTGTTGCTTAAGGACGTTCGCGCGAAAATCTTCCCACATTGAAATTTGTTTCATATCTCGCCTGAAATTAGGTCATAAATTACTTATTCCAAAAATGAAAAAAAAAAATTGGGGGTCACCGACTTTGGGAGCGATTTCAGAATACCCCCTCACTGAGGAGCCTTAGTGCTCAGATGGCGAGGTCCGTGGTCCGCAGTCCGGCAGGGAATGACTGGTATCGTGGAAAGCGCTATAGCGGTTCGCGGTCCGAGGTCGCGCCGTGGGCGACTAAGTGTTGTTGAAAATGCTACCGCGGTCCGAAGTCCCGGAGTGGGCGGCTAAGTGTTTGTGGAAGTGCTACCGCGGTCCGCACTCCCGTAGTGGGTTAATAAGCGTTTGCTGAAAGTGCTACCGCGGTCCGCAGTCCCATAGTGGGCAATGAATGTAAGTGAGAAAACAAAAGAGTGCTTAGGCCTTATGACTGAAACGAGCGCTTAGGCTTAATCAGTAAACGAGTGCTATATTCTTCACACGCTCTCGGTAGAACGTGTAGTTAACCGAACCCTAAAATAAAACAGGGGCACCCAACGTCAAGTTTCAGAAAATATCTGTTCGGAAGACGATTTGAGATCTAGAATTTTCGTAACATTTGATGTAAAATTTCTTGCTTGCCTGCCTCTCCTAGGATTTTCGAACAGGATTTTTACCGTAAAAAGGTCACCTAAAATTTTCGGGAGCCTTTTTTCTAGCTGATATTTTCGAAAAGGTAAGTTTTGATCCCTATAATTTTCGGATCACTAAACTTTCAGCTAGGAAATCCGAACAGATGAAAAATTTTTAGGGGATAAAAAAATGCCTATATCTACGTTTAAATACCAAAATACGTTTAACAATGCTATGTTTCAGAGGTTTTGAACTATATTTTCGTTGGGTGCCCTTGATAAAAGCTAAGATTTTAAAAGAGTGCTTAGGCCTTATCACTGAAACGGGCGCTTAGGCTTAATCAGTAAACGAGTGCTATGTTGTTCACTCGCTCTCGGTAGAACGTTTAGTTAACCGAACCCTAAATTAAAAGCTAAGATTTCAAAAGAGTGCTTAGGCGTTATGACTGAAACGAGCGCTTAGGCTTAATCAGAAAACGAGTGCTATATTGTTCACACGCTTTCGGTAGAAGGTGTTGTTACCGAACCGTAAAATAAAAGCTAACATTTTAAAAGAGTGCTTAGGCCTTATCACTGAAACGGGCGCTTACTAGGCTTAATCAGTATACGAGTGCTGTGTTGTTCACCTCTTCATTATAGTGAAGCTT
>NC_090894.1:9292730-9302730 GCF_036669925.1 Montipora capricornis
TGTTTGCAATCTACAATATTTTTGGTTTTCCCTCATGATAATTATATTCTCTTGAAGACACAGGTATCACTCGTTACGTGTTTTGAACTGCCCGTGGTTCTATATTTGGGTAAACTTTAGAGATCCCAGTTGTATTTTTGGACCAATAACTCATGTCCGAGTCCATTCAATTCAGCGTCTTTTACCAAGGAATTACAAATTTAAATTATTTGTCTATGAATTAGATTTTATTCAGACGTGGTAGTCTTTTACCTGACACCCATTTACACGTTGTTATTCAAAAGGAATGTAATTGAATCCGTAAGCATGGAAAACCATTTTTGTTCCGGCTGATTTCCATTGGTGCAGATTATGTTTTGTCTGACACCACCCGAGCTGTTTTGTGTTGGATGTTACAGTGGCCTGTCCATTACCGCCCACCCGTGGATTTTTTTAAAAGCTATGCTTGCATCATTACGACGGGTAGCCTGTGGTCCAAGAGTGAGGCGGCTAACCACATCAGTTATTTCGAGTCTTTGTCCCTTTTTTTCGCAAAGAGTAGGGTGTGTAGTACCCAGTGTTGTAGTCTGTCGTCTGTGGTGTATCATGGTCGGGAGGGTAAAATGGTGGATAACTTCGTAGGGGACCTATGTTCTATTGATGATTCCACCATGTATGTATTCATACTTAATCAGTAAATAAATAAATAATAAATAAACTCATATTACTTATCTGTCGCGGTTTTCCCCCTTTGGCTAGTCCCACCAGGACAATGAAAAGCTTTATCCTGAATTTGTGTCCTCTGCTTGTTTCTCCACGCAGAGGATGAGCTTAGGCGTAAAAAATACAAGCCAGAAGAATTTCCCTCTCTTCGATTTCTGCTCCTCGAATCCCGAGATTCGGAGGAGCTTGCTCTTATATTCGTAGCCACCTTATTCGCCTTCGAAATCTCATCCACAAATTTTGCTAAGTTGTCTCAGAATAACTAAGTAGTCACAGGCATTGAGGCTGAGCACAAGAAGTGAAAATTCTTGCTAATTTGTTGTTTTGAGTTGAGTTAAAAATAAACTATCTATCTATCTATCTATCTATCTATCTATCTATCTATCTATCTATCTATTTAGCTCAGGCTTGGGTAGGTCTTTCCTCCAAAGAGAAGTGAGATATCCTGCATGGCCCAGGAAATTAATACAGTCAGTCAAAGGACCAAGGAGACTAGAAAGTTTTAAAGAAACCCTCACCCGCACCAGGCTCAGCTCCGCGCTGTGGACTGGCCTCTCTAGAT
The DNA here is from genome assembly GCF_036669925.1 of Montipora capricornis. Classification (NCBI taxonomy): domain Eukaryota; kingdom Metazoa; phylum Cnidaria; class Anthozoa; order Scleractinia; family Acroporidae; genus Montipora; species Montipora capricornis. Next base: position 9,293,995 of record NC_090894.1, read on the forward strand.
CTCTATGCTCGTCATCAGGCTTTTGGGCCAGCGGCTAAAGCGGTTAACCTCTTGACCGAACTCTTGACAGCTAACTACAATCTACGACATTTAATTTATATAATTTCTGCAATAGAAGTATAAAAGACATGTATTTTATTTTCCCTTACAAACCTAGGGCGCTTACCATTCGACCAAAATTTCCGGAAATTCCGGTACAGAATCAAATGGAACGGCATGCTTCGAAAATTTCGGTCAACCTCTGGAGGTTGTCCTTTTCCTTGAAAATATGGAAATTCCGGGAATTCTCTATACCTTCTCTTCACGCTTGGTTCCAATTCTCCTCCCCCCCCCCCTCTCTTCCCCGCGACTGGCAAGTGAAACAATAGCCCTTTTCACGGTTAGTTTTTCTCATTTGCATTACAATGTAATCTAACGTGGGTGCGAGGCAATGTTTTATTGCAAATCGATCTTTTATTGTTTTGTTGCACGGCAATCCATACTTTAATAAACAACGGATGTATTGGCCGGACATACTAATAGCCGCCTGGGATACTCGCGTTACACTACTCAAAGTAATGTCGAACCTGTTAGTGACTGTTCGAGCAGGATTTGCTTTCGCGGTGGAATTGCATTCTTCCTGTGGGCATGACCGATTTAGAGAAACGCTCACATGTTTCCTTCGTCATGCGGAAATGACTTTGAAATTCGTCAAAAAAATATGAAGGTAAAGTGCCATCAAAATAGTCACGGACTCGATTTAAATTTCTTCTCGTATAACTGCCTTCAACTCTAAAATAAACAATGTCGTCGCTGACATCAGAAAACCCGTTTGCTCAGAGTCGTCTATTAACTCCATGGCCAATAAAGGTGTTATCGAGTTTGGATTTGGCGGTAACTCGACTGCCTGGGAACCGATGTGGCAACCAACTGGAAAAAACAGTTCCATTCGCCGAATGAAATTTCCGAAATGTCAAACCGGAATTTTTGGTCGAATAGTAAGCGCTCACGGTAAACGCTGCCTTCTTGCGCTTTTTTTCCCGCTCTCACTGGGGGCCCGTTTCTCGAAAGTCCCGAAAACTTTTCGGGTCCGAAAAGCCATTTTTGAACCTGCCAACCGCTTGTTTTGGAAAGCCGGTCTTCTAACATGTTTTCAAGGTAACTAAAAGAAACACGACTGTGAAGTTTGACGACTTAAGACGGAATACACCTGTCCCTGGTTGCTCGAAACATGGTTAGCTTTGACCAGTGTTAAATACCATGGAAACCTTTAGGTTTTGATTACTACCTCTTAACCAACGGTTAGCTCTAACCAGGCTTCAAGCAACCGGCCCCAGAAGTTTGAGTAACAAGTGGACAAAAATCTTGTACCAAGGTTATAAACATCGTATTGCAAACTTCTGTACGACTGTTTTAATCATTTCTAGCAACACCAAATGTCAAAAACAACTGTTGAACTTCGTACGAAACACTTGAAAGTACTGGTGAAATGAAACTGATGATGAAATTTTACCTGTGTTTGCACAATTTCTCTGAACGTTGAAATGTAATTTTTCTCGTTCCCATGGGAAATTGTTTTCGGTGTTATTTCAGGAAAATATTTATATCTTTAGCTTTCACGAAATGTAAAAAGGACTGTAAAATACTTAAAATTATTCTGGTACCAGATTTTTGTCCACTAAAAAACTGAAATTGCTCGATTTTCTATTGGATTTCGTCTTAAATCCTCTCCGTTGTTGAGATGCAAAAGAAATTGGAACACCCGAAAATTTCGGGACTTTCGAGAAACGGGCCCTAGGGCGGAAAAAGGCTCTCACGCACCAGGGGCCCGTTTCTCGAACGTCCCGAAAACTTTTCAGACCCGGAAAGCCATTAGTAAATCTGCCAATCGCTTGTCCAGGAAAGCCGATCTTTTAAGATATTTTCAAGGTAACAAAAACAAACTAAATGTGAAGTTTGACGACTTAAATCCTCTCCGTTCTTGAGATACAGAGGGAATTGTGACACCCGAAAATGGCCCGTAAAGTTTCGGGACTTTCGAGAAACGGGTCCCAGATTTCGTGACCGCTTACACGAGGTGAAATAGACACCATCTTCCCTAGTACAAATATGGCTGCTCCTGTGACAGTGTGTGCTACCGTTTCTACTGGATTTGAATCTGTAGCCGCGGGAGAGTGTAAAGAGAAGCTCGGCTCTACATCTGTGAGGGAAGGGAGAGGCCGCATATATTTTGAAATCCCAGTTAATTCGTTTCCTGAAATAAAAACTCTTCGGTCAGTTGAGCATCTTTTTGTTGTGGTGAAGGAATTTCAAGGCAACAACGAATTACTTGATTGCTTTAGTCCAGAGATTCTTGAAAAGTTCTACAAATTACCCCAAGAATTGAAGTGGGATCTAGCGCTTTCTTTATGGAAACAGTTTACAGGATATGCTGGCATACTCTTCAAAAGGGAACTCCCTCCTGATGAGGTGAAGTTTGAGGCTCTTAGTGCAGAGCACGCCGTAAAAAAAGACTGCCAGGATACAAGAAAAGATGGTGTTGATTTGAATGTGACTGAAAACGACAACAGAGAGGCTCCAGCAAAAAGAAGTAAGCACAACAATGAAGATTGTGACAAGGAGGAAGAGGTTAGGGTGAGAAATGAAACACAACTCCCTCCTTCGTTCCTGATCCTCAAAACTTCCCTTCACTCAATAAGTGCAAGCTTGAGAATAGTATAACTTGCAGTGAATCAGTGATAGGGAATGTTAGCATTGCCAACAAGTGTGAATACAAGAACAAGTACAACTTGCACTCGTTCTTGAAGTTGTGCCCTGTACGTTTTTTAAGTAAGTTTATATACAAGTTCCATATCCAGTCTTCTGAAAAATACTATTATCAAAGGGATGAACACATTTCATTGCCAGTTTTGAGTGAGTTGCTGGTGTTTCCACTTTTTCTAGTGGAAGTCCTTCATAGTAAGCAGCGAAAAGCAAACTCAATTTCCTTTAGACAAACTCATACTTTCCGCTACAACGTTTCGATGTAAAGTCGTTGCAGACCAACTTGCCTGGACAAGTGGAGCACACGGGGCTTCGCACTAATCAAAATCCCAGCACTCAAACTTGAATCACACTTGTTGTCGATGCTAAAACTCGCTAGTTATACTTTCCTCACATCAGCCTCGAAGTTACACATGTAAACATGTTATCACCCAAGGTGGTAGACTGTGCCAACCGATGAAAGTTCTTGGTCTGAAACTACACATTTGTTTTTGCATCTTGGTACGTTAACATTTGAGTTTTGTGCTGTGGCACAGAGAGACCTTTTCAGGGTATTGTGGATAGTGAAAACAAACCATTTACCATACCACCTTTCCATTAATTTACTATACAGTACATGCCTTTCCACCAACTGTGAAGTATTATAATAAACAAATTCACTCATGAATTATACTGATTTTTCTTCTTAGTTCGATTGCACATTGAAAAAATATATACCATCTGGAAGTGAAAGCCTAATGTTACCTCGATTTCGTGTTACATGCACTCGTACTGGCAAAAAACACACCTTTTCATCCCCAGAGGCTGCTGCTAAATTTGGTGGAGGTATCAATGATTGGTTTGGTTGGCCTGTGGACCTGAGTAATCCAGACATTGAAGTTCTCCTTAACATTGTTGAAAGTAATGTAGTAATTGGTGTTGCACTGACAAAGGAAAGTAGAGGAAAAAGAAATATTGCTCACTTTGGTCCAACAACATTGAAATCTTCCATAGCATACTGCATGCTGAAGCTTGCAAACATCCAAACGGGTAAGATATGAATCACTGCATACAATTTTCTAAGACTCTAACATAACATTGTTTCTTAAATCCAACACCCGTATAATTATCATAAGATTCTAGATAATATTATTATTGAGCTCCTAGGATAATTTAATGAGAAGATTATGATTAACTTTAATACATTGTGTGTTCATTTGACTACGTTAATACAGTAAAAAATATTTTAGATGTTGTTGGGTAGCACAGCAGGTCTTGTAAGCTGGCGATCATTAATTTTGGAATTGTAACGACATCTGTTGTTTTTCCAAGTTAACATTATTGATTAGGTTGTTTAGTCTTTTGTTTTCGGTTTGAGTAGCAACAGTGTGTACCTTTCAAGAGCTCCTACAATGCTCAGGATGATAGGGTCATGTTTTGATTGTCACAAAGAGAAGCTTATGTGCACTTTAACTTGGTACAATTTATTTTCATTCCCATTGTTCAGGTGAAGTTATTTGTGACCCTATGTGTGGAGGTGGATCCATTCCTATTGAAGCTGTTCTGAATTGGCCCACATGCATGCACTTGTGTGGAGACAATCATGAGCTGGCTCCTCCCAGAACACTAGCAAATGTTCGGAGTGCAGCTGGACAGCAGCAAAATAAATGGCAAGTGTCATTATCAGTACACAGGGACAAAGATCCCTGAAATTTTAAAGAAAAGACTTTTCTATGTTCTTGAAGTGAAGAAGATAAAGAAAATATTACACATGGCCATGTGGGGATACAAATTTTATCTTTGAGTGCTGATAGCATAACTACATGTATCTCACAAGTGGGCACAGATACTAATAGAATGAGAAGATAAAATTCATATCCCCAAGTGGCCATGTAATACATTCTGTATAGATACTGATAAAATGTGGAAGATTACAAAAACTTGTTTTATTCATTTTCAAAATGGCAAAACAGTGGTTACCAACTGTTAAAATTTAAAATGCTTGTTGTGTAACTAAGATATGGAAGTTATGAAAACAAACCATAGTAATGTCAAATTGAGCCATAAATATGTTTATGTAGTAGAGAACAATATTTCAGCACAAAAGTATCTTGCACGCTTTTTATTGGCTAATCAAGTTACTCACTGTGATGACACCTACAACTGTATAACTATCCTCACCTGTGAAACATTATTAAAAGATAACATCTGCACTGCACATGGTGAAGATATGATACTTTAGTAAAAAGTAAAAGCCTAATATTTCATCAGTATCTACATAATAAAGGTGGAATGATGAGAAAAACATGATTACCACTGAAATTTACTGAATAGATGCATTATGTCCAAAATTTTAGTTTCCATAAAAAAGAGAATATTACTTGACAGTTAATTTTTTTTTTAAAGTTGAAGGATCTCTTAAATAGTAGGTGATGATTATTGTTTTAGAATGTTAATATTGTTTAGATGCCATGTGATTTTTGTGTTCAAGTACAGAAAGACCTCCATCTTCTTGTAGGGTAATGATTGTGCATTTTATTTTTCTTTAAAAACGACAGGAAAACTCCCCCTCTTGATGTTTATCAGTGGAATGTTTGCAATCTTCCCCTGAAATCCAACAGTGTTGATGTTTTTATTTCTGATTTGCCCTTTGGCAAGAAAAGTGGGTCTAAACATGAAAACTGGAAGTTATACCCTGAAGCCCTTCAGGAAATGGCGCGGGTGTGTTGTGCAGGGTCTGGCAGGGCTGTGCTACTTACACAGGACAAGAGAGTGATGGGACAAGTTCTTAACAAAACAGTACAGTGGAAAAAGGACTTGACTTTGTGGATTAATATGGGAGGCTTAAAAGCAGGATTGTATGTGCTGTCAAGAACAAAAAAGTGATAACTTGATTAACCACTTGAAATGCAGAATCCACAATCCTACAAGGAAACGTCCTGCCGGTTGGACTCAAGATTCATGACAAATTTCTGGACATGTTGCAAAAAGTAAAGTACAGAACATTATTATTTTTGTGATGATCATCTTACCAAAAGACTATTTTCAGCGACAACAATGAGTATTTTAAATTTACAACAATGGCACTGTCCAGGCTGTGCTGATAAAATAAACTTCAGTGGAGCAAAATCATCAATAATATTTTTATTTTACATAAAATTCAACCCATATGAGTGATAAAAACCACACCACTGTATTACCTTATACAGTGGGACCTGCATTCAAGGGACACCTTCGGGAACAGGACAGGTTTTCCCTGAATAGAGCTTGGGTTGGATACAAAGATTAGTATCAATCATTTTTCTAGGACCAAATTCTGTCCCCTGAAGGGAGATGTCCCAAACGAGAGGTACCACTGTACTCTGTATTAGCATTCTCATTTCTTGCATATGTTCATTGCAGTGAAGTATCGAGCATATAGAGTGCACCTGTGTGACTTTGTAGCTCATTCTCTGATCCAGAGGTGATGGTTTCATTTCTCACCCTCACCAGAGTTTTTCTTTGTCCTTCCTTGGGGCCATTTACATTTCTAGGGCTAATGCTCAAATGGATTATGTGGAAATAAAGATGGCACTTGAATGTACACTGTCTCTGCTTAAATAGCCTACCAGCAGGTTGTTACTTACCCTGTGATAAAAAGCCAACTCACAGGGTTACCAACAAAGACTGCAGTAATTAAGATTAAATTTAATAATTATTATTCTTAGTCAAAATCACAACCAAAACTACCCCCCGAGGACCATGAATGGTCAGAGCCCCATCCCCCAAAGCCGCCATGTCCAAATCCCCCAACAGTGTGTCCCAGCATGTAACCCATTGCAGCACCACCAACAACTCCGGCTGCAGCTCCCATCATCATGTTGTTACGACCACTATGCCGCTGCTGAGGCTGTTGAACATACACAGTCTGTGGCTTGCCACCTTGGACGTAGGTCGTATTTTGAGCAGGATAATACTGTTGCTGTGGATATTGGCCAGCAGGAGGGTTGGGATAGTAATGTCCTGGTGGCTGCTGGGGATATGGTTGAGATGGGTAGGTAGGTTGTGGCACAGGAACACCTTGCGGATAAGGGGCATACCCTGGAGGTGCAGCCGGTGGTCCAGTTGGGTAAGGTGATGGCTGTCCATATGGTGGTGGAGGACCAGCTGTTTAGAGAAAAACAGTGAAAACAAACAAATCAGCATAATCTCATTAGATTATTCTTCTATCACTACTTACCGTAATCCGTCTATTACTGGTAAGAACCATAGACCTTTTTGCAGATACAGCGGCCATTTTGATTTCTATTGTTTCAAATAGCTATTATGGGATGCCCAGGGGGCAAATGCATATTAATTTGCCCCCTGAGCATCCCATAATATCTTTCGAAACAATAGAAATCAAAATGGCCACCGTATCTGCAAAAAGGTCTATGGAAGCACAGGTGGGGGTGGGGGTTATTTAATTTAGCGAAATGCATTACTGGTAAGCAAACACTAGAGTTACCATTCCCTACTTCGTATTTTGGACCAGGGCAATCACTATCTAATATGGAGCTTTGAGTGATATAAAACATAACTGTTGTACAGGTTATTTGCAGCATTTGTACGTGTAGTACATTGTGTATGTTCACTAGTGGTGGGCCGATGATCGATTATAATCGAAAGTTGATCGAAAAGTTCAAGCGACGCGACAATCGATTTTGCTTTTTTCATAATCGATTGTCGCCGAAAAATTAAAAATTTATTGGGGACAAATAAAAGTATTGTCAACTCTTGTGTGAGTTGTCTTTTTTCATGGACTCTAACCTCTAAGTCACAACAGCAGATATAATCTAAGATTGCCTGTGTTTACCTGGCGGTACCCTGTTCGCTGTGTTGTTGTCACTTCAAATACCTCACGCTTATTTGAAAGATGTGGCATGCTAAGCCGCTTTGTATTTCGTAAACAACTGAACCAAAGTATAAATTACAAGCTCACTGTTTTGCGTTTGTAGTATCACTACCATCCAAAATAAGTTTTGAAATAGATCTCAAATGTATTTACAAATCACCAGAGGAAGATAATGTCACCTCTGATCCAAGATGAACAATTGTTCGTTTTGGCTTGAAAATGTTTGTTTCGCTCTCCCCAATCTCTCCCCAATTCCCAGTGTCCTCTCTCAGACATGCCTCGCTTACATGTTGTTGACGAGTCCAACATGGCGGCTAAAATGGACGAGTTGGAGATCTTTCGCTATCCTGGAAACGCCAGGTCAAAAGTGTGGGAATATTTTGGTTTTCATCAAGTGAAGGAAGGGCCCACTTTGACTTCTATTTAGATGAAAAATATGTGGAATGCTTATTGGTAGATTTTTCCAATTATAATCGATGATCGATCGGTTGGGGCAATCTGATTATTTCTGATGATCGAATGTGAAATCTCAACCAATTTCCACCACTAATGTTCACTAAACAAAAGAGCTATGTCTAATCCATGATTATTGGCTATGCTTCTCCAAGTTATGTTTCCAAGCAGACAATCACCACACTCCATAATTAGGGACCTTCAGCAAGGAAGATGACAATGGCAACAAGAATGCCACAAAAGAATAGGTGTAATTAACAAAAAACAATAGTTTTGCACACCCTGCACGTGACTTTAACATTTTTCTTTGCCATTCTTGTCTTGACAACAACTTAAAATGATCAAATTTGGGGTCATGTGGAGGATGAAAGCACCTCACGATGAATTTTAAAAAAATTTCAATCTTGAAATAGCTTTATAACCTCCTGAAATCCTTGTTAAAAATACACACATGCAGGCTGCCATCTTGGATTATACGTGACGTCCTTGAGCTCAACCTGAAGTTTTGCGGGAAGCTTGAAACGGACAAAACACCGTTCATGTTGTTCACATTTCCAAGAGAAGAGTGGGATCAGCTGAGCTCACTGACATCACATATAAATTATACATGAATCCAAGATAGCGGCCTGCACGTGTTTTTGGATTTCACAAGGTTAGAAAGCTATTTTAAGAAGGAAATTTTGGTTAAA
>NC_090894.1:9312730-9337730 GCF_036669925.1 Montipora capricornis
TCGATGGACTTCGAGGGAAAAAAAAACGTTTCTGATCATGAGCTAATCGTTTAAGACATCCTAAGGCTAAGTTTCAAATATTCAATGTAAAACCTTATTAAATATTCCACCCTCACTACAATTTTAACTCCCATCGGGCTGACCAGGTATGTTTGTATGTGAAAACGATTGTTTTGACAGCAGATAACAGATATTTTTATATTTAACACAGCTTTTGGCTTAAAAAAAATTTGGAAAAGGAAATTTCCTGGGCAAAAGGTTACAAAGGCAAGACAGGAATTATTTTTGTTACGACAAGGGATAATTATTAAGTGGCAAAGCGTAAACGTTCTAATAAAGGTAGATCTTCCGCCATCTTACCGAGCTTCGCTCTCCGAATCCGCGTACAGATACCAAGACCTTTCGGGCGAACAGACGCAAAACATCGCATTGAGATCTCTTTCTTTGGGAGGCTTCACTCCCTCTCCAACTGCATGACCAACTTTAATTTGTCGACACTCTGTTTTCATGTGTATTTTGCCATCTGATTCCTTGTCTTTCGCGTCTTGGTAGTAACAGAACACACCATCTTGGTACAAGACGAAGTAGCGTTTCTTCCACGAATTCTTAAAAAATCCGCCTGTTAAAATCGTGGCAGTTGTTAGACCACGAAGCACAGATTACTTTAAGATTTTTCTACTAAACTACGAAAATCTAGAATACTTACTCAGTTTATGAAGATTTCCTGCTTTTACAGTTCCCATGTTTCAACACAAAATTCTGACAGTACACAACTCCGTGACAACTTGCAGCAACCGTGACGTAAGAGAACTAAGAATAGATCATATTTGCGTGACGTATGCCACATAAAGGAAAAATGACGTCAATTTAACCATGATAGTAAAGAAAGGAAAGCCTCTAAAAAATTCTTAAAACTTTTCTTTTTTTAAAAGAGAAAAATTACATCGGCAAAATCCGTTGAGTCAAATTAGCTGAATCCTCAGGCTTTCATTTCACTTGGGGATACAACATATGATACAACGACTTTATTTCACTTCGAATTTAAAGATAGCAAAAATTGCTAGTATCTCCGAAGAAAACAAATTGACGGAGTAACATGATTAAACTACAAATAAAATAAATTAATTGATAGATTATAATTGGACCCTAGGCCCATCTCTCTTTTTCATGGAAAAATAAGAACCTTAAGAACTAAAACTGGGCTTAAGATGGGGAAAAAAGGCCAAACTTTTACTGGGATATTTAAAACTATTTGTTAAAACAATGTACTGGTTCCCTGCACTACCTGGCCCTTCTACGTATTCTTCTTTCTCCAATGTTGTCCAGGGAGAAGAATCATACCAGACATAATAAATATTATTATATTTCCTATATCCATTTAGAAATCACTGGTGATCCTTGCAATCTGATTGGCTCTCAGCAGTTCGATTTATTCCCAAATTGCAATATTTCTTGCTCTCAATCGCACCATTTCCCCAGCCAATGAGAAAGAAACACTAAAACAAAACAATCAATCAGATTTCAAGGCTTCTTTAAGGTAACCAATCAAATTGAAAAAAATGAAAGACAGAGAAAACTGTGGGGCAAATTTTGCAACTTTTGTTCCCAACTGGAACAATAAGATATTGGTATTGACTAAAATACTGTATTTCAGTGATTAAATAATTATTGTGTGATTTCTAAATGGATGTAATAAAGTGGTAATTGAACTTACATGTAGTGTCGTGCAATTTTGGTCTGAAATCATACTTGTGATTTCAAATCAAACTCGCACTGTGTGCTCATTCAATTTTGAAATCACACGTATGATTTCAGACCAAATTGCACTCCACTCAGTTCAATTACCATTATGCATCATTAAAGTGAGAAGAAAAGTTTTAGGAGATGAAATGAAATAATGAATTTATCAGTAACCCAGGTATTGTACCTAGAAAGTAATGATCATTATTTTCCTAACAACTCACTGTTAGATTAATGACTTCAAAATTGTTTCAGACTGAGGACAGTGACTTTGAGCGACCTACAATCACAATCTTTTATTTGACTAAGTGCATAAATGATTGTCAGTTGTCACTTGATACAGATGTGATGTCATGTTATTATTTAATTTCTTTATTTAAACAATATTTTTATTCGACATTATTTTGCTCTAAGAACACAAAGTGATCATTTTTTAGGTGACTGCTTTTCCAAATATTAATGGTGACATGAGTTATTAATGAGTCATTTATTTTTTCCTCTATAGATTTTACAAGTAAATTATCTTTTTGAAAGGCCCAAATCCTGGAAATCACTACAGGGTAAGTCAAGTTGATTAACACAAATCAGGATCAAGCGAATTAGCTTTGAGGCCAAATCCTCACAACTCATAAGAAAGGTGCTAGGGTTTAGGGTTAAAGCTTTCCATGGATACTAAAACTGTCAATACTTCAACACTTTGTTCAAGTTAGTCAGTAATTTTACAGTCTTCTAATTCCCTTGTTGAAGGCCAATACACTTTAAATGCAAACTCATTTCTAGCAAAGGAACTGGGATTGGTACAAACACACTCCAAACTGGAGCATGTGTAAGGATCATATTTGTCAGCTAATATCATAAAGTCTGGGACAGGATACACCCTGAGGGAGTGGTCCTGAGTCCAGTACATGGGCCTCACATGGGGTGGGATAGGACAAAGATGTGCCTGCGCCAAGATGGTTTTCATCAATTGGACAGGAATGTCTTTCAAATCCTTTGGCAGGTTAATCGAATTACGGCACATCTTGTTTACTAAATCTTCCCGGAACACTATTATCTCCTGTGTACAATACTGAATTCTGCAAGGATTGGATGCAAAGATGCTGAGAGGGATTTTGTCTGTAACAGCTGCAGTAAAAAATGAAGGGATTGGTGGCCTCGGAAGAATATTTGCAGGTCCAGGATCTTGAGAGCCAGGAACAAACACAAAGCGGCTGTTCTCGATCAGTGGTGGGAATTCAGAAACCAGTTTGGCAAATGTTTGGAATGACTGCTCCAAGGTGTGATAGTGATTGGGTCCATGAGCTTCAGAGGTGAAGTTGCCACAAAAGATGACCAAAGCTGGAGGTACTGCAGAGTATCCGGAAAACAAGGCACGAAGCTTCTCCAATACCCTAGGCTGATCAAACCAAACGTCTGATAAGATAACAAACATTGCATCATGGTTTTCTCTCTCGATGGCCTTCAGCTTAGCCGACGCTTTCAAACTAGTGGAGGAGGGCCCACCAAAAAAGTTAATGTTTCCAAAGTGGGCCCTGGTTACTTGTCCAGGCTCAGCTGGTGGAAAACCCAAAGCATTTACATGGAAAACACCATCTTCATAAGTACCTTCAGCAAGCACAAAGCAGTTTTCTGTGTAGAGGCCTGTATGAAAAGTGCCTTGTTTTAGATCAAGTTCCACAACACCTGTAGGGTCTTCAAGAAAGTATTTTCCTTCTTTAATTTGAGTGATCATACCAAGCACTATAAGTTTACCAAGGTTAGCAGTGCTTCCCAACAGGAACTCCACTGGTTTCAGGGCGAACTTCTCTGCCGCTTGTCTTTTGTTGGCTCCTTCCACAACAGGTGAAAACAGTTCATGCCGCATGGTTCTCTGATGCAAAACATTGTATCTCTCTCGAAACACCTGAAGGAATACTAAGATGTTATTGACCTATTGCAAAAATAAACAAACAAACAAACAAATAATCCGTGGCTAATAATTAAACATTTGTATATTTTGGTTGCTGGTTCTTTCTGAAATTTGCTTCCTTCTTAACACTTTGAGAACAAAAAGTGCTTATTTCTCTTCTACCCTTCCACAAACTTTAGATCCTCGGTACATGTTTGTATATTAAACACAAGAAAAGTGCATTCCCGGCCACTGGGGAGTAATAACTAAGATGAGGGAATTCCAGCAGCGCCACTTTTGAAGTAGGCATGCAGCCTTGGACTGAAATGGCGAATCCGCAGAAATTGGACGCACCAAGGGATACGAATTTGTACCACATTGTTAACAAATCAAACCTTTTGATTGTCATCACGACAGGCTTACCTCTGGTTTAGCATTTGGATTATTGGAGTGCAGCGGAACTGATCCATTACTCGGGAGGAACTTTTTTCTCTCTAGATTAAACGTGAATCTCGGCACACTGAACGCATCAATGAAAGTAAACGCTTTGTCATCGTCGTCTTCAGACCTTTGGCTACATTCCTGAACAGCTTGCTCGACGATTTCTCGATCGATGAGCGACGAACTCAAAGGCTGTTTTTGAACACCTTCAACAATTTTATCGAGCCAATCCTCCAACTCCACCTCGGTCAAAGGACTTAAGACTTCTGTAAGGAATTTAGTTGCGTCGGTTTTCAACGAAAGGCCGTGTAACTTGAACACGGAAACAATTTTACCTCGAACCAAGGAAGCCATGTTGATTTTACGAAAAAAGGCGCGAAATCTTTGAAGAGTCAGAGAGGGACTGGACATTTCAGTGACAAGGGCGGAGGGGAGAGGTGGGTAGGGCGAAGACTACATTCTTTGACAAAGAGGGCGTTCGATTTAGATCATCGGATTTCCAATCGAACACAAAATCTGAAAACGAATTTTGTCGCAGATTTCGCTAATTGGAAATCCATGTCAGGAAGGAGCCCATTTGGCCAAAACAACATTGTGAGAGGGCAAGGTATTGCAAAGACTAGTGTTTCAACAATTTTTTCCGAGGCTGCTGTCCACAGGATACTCTTTCCAGAAGGCCTAATCGCCAGTATTTTCGCTTTTTAACTGTAACTGTATTTGCATCCAGTTATTTCCCATCACTTATAGGGCTTTTGAATCAGTGAGCGCGATGTAACATAATTGCACTCCTGACAAAAAAAAAATTCCTCTTTATCTGCTTACCGAAGCCCGAAAACAGCACCAATCGCTTCATTTGATCCTTTGCATTCTCTGCAGCACTCTGTAATGCACGGAAATTTTTGCTTATTTTTTAAGCCTCCCGCTCAAAGAAATCTTAGCACAAGATCTTTCATCATTACAGTTGTTGTGTCAGAGAGAGATCAAACGAATTTCTTGGCAGGGTCTAGTGCATTGTGTGGATGATTGAATTGTAAGTGTGTATAAAGTAAAAATTAACCGATGCTCATTTGAAAGACATTTCAAAGTAAAGAGGTGTAATGTTTTCATTTTCGAAATATCGCCTTTACAGTAGTTTGAGAGATTAAAGATTTTGTTTTCAAACTAATGACATCATCAGTATTTCCAAAAGAAGACAACTAATGACAGGATGACTATCCCTGACAACATTGGACTGGCGTTCTTCAAAGTTGACTGTAAAGTGTATCGCGCAAGGCATAAAGTAGCCACCTTTGTGCTGTTACTATGGCAACATGTTGGTTTCCGAAAATGACCTCCTCATTTTTTTTTTCAGAGAATCAAAATAATTACTCTGACAAATCGGAGTAGTGGGAAAGAGATCGATGAACCGATCAGTATACGAGGGAATTACATGTAGCTTCCTCAAAGTTACATTTGGTTTTGGTTTTCATTAGTATAAAAAGTGCTGAAAGGCTTTTGAGCAGAATACTTAGCATGACACTGCAAAACCAAGGCAATCACAAAATTAAACACTTTCACATACAACTTATTGTTTTAAAATTACTCCTTAATTTTTGCCCGAAATTTCAGCGTTAATAGACCTTTTTGGCTTGTACATTTTGTTTTCCCAATACAGATCATGTGATAATACTCAGGAGGCTTGGTCCTTTGTTTTGTTCATTAAAAAGAGTGCATGCAGGCATATTCATGCTTGCATGCCCTCATTTTAATGAACAAAACGAAAGACCAAACCTCCTGAGTATTATCACGTGATCTGTATTGGGAAAACAAAATGTACAAGCCGGAAAGGTCTATTCATAAGTTCACATGTGAAATTACAATGTTGCCATAGCAACTTTTCCTATGGTGCCAAAATGGCGTCTTATGAACGTAATTTGTCACACACGATATTAATAGCTAATCAAATGGTTTACTCGTAGAATAAGGGAATAATTTCACTTGCATTTTGTCCAAAATCAAATAATTTTCATCGCCTTTAAAACGCGCGTGAAATTATTCTCTAATTTTACTCGTCTTGCCACGAGGGACGATCCTACCGCACGCGGGAAAGTCAGGAAATACGGCCATTGTGTCTTACGTAAAGAAAGCATTGGTGATCTGAGGGCCGATTTACATGGTACGATTTTTGTCGCATGCGACAGCCTTACGACAGGCCTACAACTCGTTTACGATTGTCGTAGTTAAAACATGTTTTAAAACGCTGCGACAATCGTAAGTCACGTCGTAGGCCTGTCGTAAGCTTGTCGCTTGCGCTAAAAATCGTACCATGTAAATCGGCCCTAAGAAATTTTGCATGCGCAGAACGAATGCTTAAAAGGTTTAAACTCGGAACCAAGAGCGGTACCTCTGGACGCGTTGCCAGAGAGTCGTACCATGGCGATACACCCCGAAATTTCGACCGGCGGATCGCTTACACAGATAGCTTTCGGACAGAGAAGGAGAGAAATGTCGGCCCCTAAACCATACGAGACAGATATGTATGTATATCTTAGTGTTGTCCATTGGCAGATTTTTGTTTTTGTTTCTTCTTTTTTGGAGTGTTTGTAAATTATTTTGATACTGTGAAGTTACTCGGGTTTAGTGGGTCACACAAGGGTTTTCATGGACGAAATGACCAAACAAATAACTCTGATATAATTTAATAAGATTTAATTCGGCTTTGTTGTTTCTGACATAATCGGTAACTTTTATTGCCATAGAAATGCAGTTGGTTTGCGTTGACTGACTGTTGAGAGACATCTTGGGTTATCAATCTCGGACAACAGCAAAGGCCACAACGACTCCTTTTTGAACAATAGGAAACGGAATTTGAAGAAAATGCAAGCGTTGAGATATTTGTGGTTTCGACTCCGTCGTTGCTGAAGCCAGCCGTTCGTTTCTATTCATTGATTTTTCTTCAGTTGTTGGAGTTACTATACGAGAGACATGACTTGGATCAATATCATGACCTCTTTCTTCCTTCAATGAACTGTTATTTGTTCGATTGTTGAGTCCGTGTCTCTCCCACAGCTGAATTTGACGTCTAACAGGTTGTTATAGAACTGGGAACTAGCTTTGAGCCTGCAATCTTAGCAGGACAGTCATTGCTTCTCTGAGATCGCCCAATTCCTGCGGCATCATGGGTGAGTTGAGAACGTCACCTGAATAAGTAAGCATGAAACAACAGGAGTAACATGAAGCAGGATGCAAAGACAAACACCAAACAAGCGGTCTGACCACATGAAAATCTGAACACTATATCAACTCTACTCTCGCACGGATAATCAACGCCAAAGGCATGAAAACTGCTACAGGGACTTACTTTTTTTCGTAATGCGATCAAAGGAATCTTGCAAAAGGAACTGGTATTCTGCAATTAAGTCTGCACTGACGAGAGGCTGTAAAGGAGAGAATGATACAAAGATAGCCGAGTTACTCCATGTTATTAAAGGTCCTACGAGAAGATATGTTTGACCAACGCATGCATAAGCACCGCCAACATATTTATTTATTTAACTTTGCCAGTCAAGCTGATGGAGCGCCACAACAGCTTGCGCCAATTACTGTAGTCCCTTGACAATATAAACTAATGATAAAAAGCAAGTACAATAATTAAATATACACTACATTATAAACTAGAAACGGCAAGTGATAGGCGCGGCTAGGCCTCTGGCCGTGTTGCACGAGGGGCAGATGGAACGCCATGTCCGTGGATTTTCCGGGTCCAAAATCGAGAGAGCCTGGTTATAATAAAGATTAAGTTTGCACTTGAAAGAACTGAGATCAACTGTGTTGAGCCTAAGGTCCTCTGGTAGGGTATTCCAACTTCTAGTATTTCTCCTGAGGTACAATCTCTAGAAAGTTAAAGTTTTACATTTCACAGGTCGGAAAAGGGGAGCACTAGGATTGCATTAGTTTGTTGAGAACTAAGACAACGCAGCCATGCTATGCTGAAAGTACATTTAGCTGAGGTTCCGAAACATGGAGTTCCAACATACGTACCATATAAGGCGTGGTACCCTAGGCAAATGCGGATGATTTGTCAATCGTCCATGGACACATACAGAGCTCCGTGGAAATGTGTGCAATAGGAAAAAGTTCCTAAAGGCAATGTATCCGTAATATGTGATAAGATATTGTCTATAGTTCTCGTTCTAAACTACCAAGTCATTTTTTCTCGCCATGGATAGATATTAGTTGATCCCCATCTTGGATTATCACTTGTGCTTGAATGAATCCGAACAAAAGCAGAACGAGAAGCGACCTTTTTTTAGTGCGTCCGCGTAAGGACAAAGGCTCCGGCTCCGACAACGCCACAAAACAATAATAGGGAGCTTAAGCAACGACAACGGCGACGGAAACGAGAACGTTATCTCAAAATATACATTCGCGTTATTGTAATCGCTTCGTTACTATTTCAACTTTTTAAATATGACGTGGGTGTGGTAGTTCCTCAAAATGACGCTGGTAGGAACGGCGCTCAATTTAGGGCAGAAAAGGAAAATTTATCCTCAAGTAATGACGTTGTCCATAAAACCTCAAATTTGGCTATTTCACGTTGTAGTTTTGCTGACGACGGCAAAGAAATGGACAAAAGTGAAAAACACACGTGCAGAGCGTGCAAAGCTATTGCGTTTGCTCACTAAATATGCAAATTTGTGACGTTCTCGTTGCCGTCGCCGTTGTCGTTGCTTAAGCTCCCTAATATTATTGATGCACGTGCGGAACACATTTCAGTACATTTCTTTGCCGTACTCTACGAAATGAACAACTTCAAAAACCCCCAAGAGTTAATGAACAAGCAGCACAAGCCTGGTCTCGTCCGCAGAGCTCTGTTGACTTAACAACGGTTTTTTTAAACTGAGTTTTCTGGGAGCATTTACCAAACCCGTAACCGAACGTACCTTTCTAGAGAAGTTCCTGGAGATCATTGGAAACGTGTTCCTGTAGAATGTCAGGGCTAACTTCATTTGCCATATGGCACTGGGAAGAGACTGATCCAGGTTGTGAACAATCTGAATTGAAAAACAAAAAAAACAAAAAAACAAAACAAAAAAACGAATTAGCAACCTCGTCCCAGGGTCTTCTCGCCTTTAAATCCTGACAAGACGCCGTGTTGAAAGTCGAGAAAACCATGGCCACGAGGTTGATTGATTTATAGACGATCCCTACCCTCTCGGGTGGAATTACACAACACAGAAACAGGAACGAAAAACTCGTTTTTATAGTAAACACGGCGATATAATACCTGCCACATGCGCAGTAGCGTTTTGAGGACATCCGGTTTTTCTTCTGTGACGCATTCCACCAAGGCAGACGAGATAAAAGAACTCATCTTTTTCTCCTTGCCAAAAAAAAGAAAGAATTTTTTCAGGATATTTTAGCGGTCAGTCTCCTTCGTTCGTGCATCCTTAGGCAATCATTCATAAAAAAATTTAAGTTTAGGTACACAGTAAGCATGACGATCATCATACTTGTAACATAAGCATAAGAGAAGTGATCTACGCGGGTGCAGTGACCTGCAGAATCGGAATCGACGGGATATGATTGAACACTTTTACACTTGAACGTCCGCCGACAGCAAAAACACCCGATTCCTTGAGTATGCTTACATAACGTCCCGTTTACACAATAGGGAGTTTAAGATCTGCGACGAGACGGTAACGAAAACGTGATTTAAAATTGCAAGTTCAGGTTTATTAATCTTTGTCGTCGTTACGTCGGCTTGTCTATCTTCTAAAAACTAGTGTAACTTTCCAGGAACTGAATTAGGAGGTGCGGTATTGAATCTACGACAGAAAATTCAAATTCGCTGCCTTTTGTTCACGTTCTCCGTAAAACTTGAGAATTGGTCATTTCACGTCGTAGATTTGTCGAAAACGTGAAAGAAATGTACAAAAACTAAAAATGCACGTGCAGAGCGTGCAAAGCTATTATTTTTGCTCATTAAATATGCAAAATTTGTGAAGTTTTCGTTGCCGTCGCGTCGTAGATCTTAAACTCCCTAATATATCACGTGACAGAAGCCTAAACATATGCATTAGGAAATGATTACTTCATTAAGCTTATGCATATGATTGAGTCAATTCCAGTTTACACTGCTTCCACTCATGCTTATCCCCTTTCTTTTGAAGATGCTCGTGCCACTGCGCAAGACCAGTGACGAAGGCGGTGGCAAAGAGAAACACAGTCAACGATAAGTTTGAATGAGGAAAAATCAATCGTGTTATCTGTGAAGAAGGCATTTTGGTACATCTGTCACCCGTCCCTTAAGATCAACAACTGGGAAAGATCAAACTCGAAGGTTTTTTAATTAGATCAAGCCTCACACGACAAAACGTCTACCCTTCGTTCGTTTTAGCGCCGCCCCCACCGCCGCCTAACGTGCTGGAAGAGAATGGAGGATGCAAAAGTCGATTGCCGCTTCTAACAAAATTGTGACGCATAAAATGTCATTATGCATTGGTCTTCCGTTTCACACGTTAGTAAACATTAGAGACTTTTAGATCCACGTTTGCGGCTAACCTCAAAGTGCTGGAAGTCACATGACTAGCGCTTGCCGTCACGTTCGAGGATAAGTTTTGACGTTTTCAACGGCGGAAGGTAGGTTTTCACGTAAGTAATTTACCTCAGCTCTTTATGGCATGGAAGTTACATTATCCCACGTATGAACGGGGCAGATATAAAAAGCAACTTTTTATCTTTCATTTCATGTGAATTAAACAATCAAAAGAGCCGTGGTTTTATTTATTTCGTTGACTGAAACATCAACGCTGAGCATCGAGGAAATTCAATATGGCGGCCTCAACAGCTTTGCACTTGTTTACATAAATCTAAATGCACGAACTATCACAACTTCTAACGCCAAACCGCAAATCTCAAACTTCAGTTTGCGGTTAGCCGTAAACGTGCATCTAAAGGTCTCTATTAAGGAAATTAAACGCAGCGCGTATGTAAAACAGAGAAGCCCGCGCGAACTGTCTACCACTGTTGACATATTTACGCAAAACAGTCTTTAAAACTGAAAGATTTGTCTATTGAAATGTCAACTACGTACGATTTTATTGTATTTCCATCTTCTCCATCCCTTCCCGAGTCCCTGCTACTTCAGTTGCTTACCTTGTCATTTGACCCATTTTCATCGTTGAATAACTCAGCAAGAGCAATAAGGTTGGGATCTGAGGAAAAGCTTCGAACGACTTCGACCTTAAAATCAGAGAAAATGGGAGAGAGGTTGGTATTAAGGTTACCATGTAAGACACATTTTGGAGCACTATTCCATAAACGTATTTTAGTTTAAATAATTTTCTGCGATTTGTTTTGAGATCTTTCAATTTTCATTCGCCAAAAGAGTTAGTAAAACTTGCAGTCATTTAACCCAGGACATTTGAGCGACTGACAGGCGTGTGCCTTCCATGATTTGACGTTACAAACTGCTTTACAGAGAAGAAATTATTTGAAGATATCAATGCAATGGTCTTTGATAACTCAACTCGCGTCCACGCGTCTCTTAGTTCGGCAGGGGGACGAAGGACTCCAAATTTTGTTCACTTGCGCGGAAACAATAAAAGCAAAATCTTTCCACAGAAACTGCAAGTGTCTTTAATACAGAATCCGGACGAATTTTTCCACCAGTTAGAAAAAATTCAACGAGACATTCTGTTTACACCGAATCGTGCGATGTTTTTGCCTTGTTCACAGGAAACTGACGGACAAGGTTAAATTCCCTCCTTTGTCAATGGTTGTACCATAAGCCCAAGCGCGAAGCGGAACTTTACGAAATCTAAATTTCTTCTTCAAGCCGAGTTACGACACATCCGTGCAACCAGGCCTTTTCCGGTCAAGGTGGTCACACAGAGTCAGCAAAATTGTTATTATCAGTAACGCCTAAAAATTCCTATCCGATTTTGAAGTTCAATTTTTTAATTGCCAAGCGATTACCTTTTCGCGCGGCTAGAGTGCATCCGGTGAACGGAACACCTAAACGCACGAGTTTTCAATTTTCGTTCTTTTTGCCGACCTTCGCACGGTTTGACGGTCTGAAAACAGTATGTTGTAACGGTCAGTGTAACTTCCACCATTTCATTGGAGCAAATGGAAAAAATCACTTGTACTTACACACAATCACAAAGGGCAAATTCAACTCAGACCTTTTACCTGTTCTGTTTGCGCAGCGAAGGTTCTTGCGAGAATGTTTCGATGTCCCTGTTGAAGTGAAGCAAAGCATAATTTACTTTCGAGACCGCATGCTCAGAACGACATGTCGCCTCGCCATAATGCACGTACTCGTTTTTTAAGTAAACAATGAATTTAAGAAAATATGTCAGGACAACAGGTATACCACAATCCTCTGCGCTGTACATATAACCGCGCCCTTACTTCTTTGTGAACCTTTCTTTTTTTGCAACTTTCATCTTTCATCAACTACTTCCTGGATAACTGAGGGCATTAGTTTTTAAAGAAACTGTAGCGCTGCGTCGGTGGGGAACTAAACAGGAAAATTTGGTGTAATCAAACGAGTTGATAAAGGTAAACTAACCACCGTCAGAAAGATCTGTTGGCTCACGTCTCGAGCGTTAACCCTTCGTCAAAGCGAAACCAAAGAGGACGACGTCAGAGCCCCTCAAACGAAGAAGAAACTTGCTCTGACGAAGGGCTAAAGCTCGAAACGTCAGGTCAGAAATCTTACGGTGGTCAATACACCTTTACCAAAATGGCTGCGCCATTTTGGTATTCTTTTGTTTGATTGCAAATTGACCCTTTTGGTCTCGTTCTAGGTTAAATATTCTATTGAATTTAAAGTTTGAAAGTGAGGCCAACAGGGCCAATTTCCAAGAAAACAAAAGAATACTAAAATGGCGGCCATTTTGGAATAAAGTGTATTCGTTTGATAAAACCAGGTTTTGGTAATTTTTGGATAGCTTGCGAGAGCTCGGACTGTCAGAGTGGAAGCTTAAATACGAGTTAAAATATTTCATCTTTAAAAGAAATAAAAAAGGTCCCATATTAACTCTATCATTGAAAACAGAGTTTCAATTCCGAGAGATCTTGGACAAAAAGTAATTTTGGACAATGGACAATGGACAATGGATTGAAGTTTCTGGAGGCTGCAACAGTGTTTACGGAAACTGACATCCGGCTTTCCACGAGAAATCAGTACAGTTGCAATGGGTGACCCAGTGGTTCAAATAGACGACGAATTCTTGATCTTTATGTTGTAACACTTTACCTTGGGGTCATCAGCGTACGGAAGAAAACCTATCCTTCTCTTTACGAATAAGGTTCCCAGATTGGAGGCAACCAAGCTGTTAACACAAATGAAATGAATGTGGGAAAGATCATCACAGCTAGATGAACAAACAGTTGGAAACGAGCCTGAAAAGATTGACGCTTAATCAAACGGGATTTTATAACATGACCACGTGATTGCGCTGCACTTGCGCATGCTCTACAAACTGAGCTATCAAGCAAGCTGGGAGTTGGTCAATTGAGAGTTCAAGTTATATCCCATGAGAGGTGAATGAAAGAATTTAAGGATATATGAAATTTTATTACCATTTATTACAGCAGTTTTCAAATGACTGTCGAAAGTAATTACGCGATTGCAATTGCTACGCTTAGTGATTGGTTTAAAAATCTCGTACCAGTTTATCAACCAATGAGAAGGAAAACCAAAACCAATCGCGACTTGCACGCGCGATTTTTCCCGCGCTTTGAGCAAGTTACATGAAATTGCCACGAATTTGGATTGGTTCATTCCGCTGTTTGCACCTGCTGTGATTGATCGAAGTAATTACTCTGGCATTTGTTTTACGACACTCAATTGAAAACCGCTCTATATGGACAGGAGTGTTTTACTGGGAGCCAAAACACTCGTAGAATCAATACGACCACAACATCCGGAAACCGAGGGGCGTATTTTTCGTATGTAACACGAGTGGTCATATTGAGCAATGACGTCACGATTCCCGCCATTTTTTGTTTGTATTAATAACCAGTATTTGTGTTAATGATTTACTGTCCATGTTACAAGAAATTTAGAAAGATTACACGTTAGCTGGAAGATACGAATTTTATGTTCTCGTGGCAAGAATAATAGGTCAGTTTCAAAATTACCATACCCTTTGTTTGTCCTCCAAAATTTTGCATAAGCATTGTTTTCAGTTTCTCTTGGGACTCACAATAGTCCAAAGAGAAAATAAAACAATGCCTAATGCAAAATTTGGAGGGCAAACAATGCGTATTGTGATATTTTTGAAAATGGGCTAAAGGGAAAACATCTGTTTACAAACATTGCTTTTGTTATTCAAATGTACCAACTACAGGAACACAAGATCCTTTGTTTCGACAGCTAATGAGGCTCTGGTTGGCACATTAATGACAATAGGTGACGTCAACAATATGTTCCCTAAATCTCACTCGTTCGCGATTTTGTTGTCGCCACTTGAACATTAAATAATTCATGTCCTCTCTCCAACGTGTAATATCCTCTATATATTTCAAGTATTCATATCTCATATTCCATATACGAAATTTTTATATATTATGAAATAATTTCTGAAAACACAAATATTTATCTTTTCTAAACTGAAGTCAAGGAAAACGTTTACAGTACAGCGGGCTCTTCCAAAGTACTTCGCTATCGAAGAGCGTCGAATCTTACCAAGCGCTGCTTTTGTCTTTGGTAAAATCTATCGTAACCGGCCAATAGCGCAAACCAGCAACACGAATCTGAAACAAAATATAAGGATAGCAATTACGACATGACACTGTAAGAGGAGAGGAGAGGAGAGGAGAGGAGAGGAGAGGAGAGGAGAGGAGAGGAGAGGAGAGGAGAGAGGAGAGTGTCTAGTCGTTCTAGCGCTTGAGCAGAAATTGGGGACACTGTAAACTGAAATCAACAATTAACGCAAATCAAATCAAATTTTGGTTTTTGAGGAAGACGGGAAAACCGGAGCACCCGGAGAAAAAACCACTCGGTACAGAGTAGAGAACCATTAAACTCAACCCACATATGACGCTGAGTATGGGAATCGAACCTGGGCCACATTGGTGGGAGGCGAGTGCTCTCACCACAGCTGCGCCATCCCTGCGCCCCTCATAAAGAAGGGTTTCTCTTTGCGTGATCCGGTTTTCCCTTCATCACAAAATCCAACAAATTGATTCGATGTTCGAAGTTTTGTTTTATTTGCAGTATCCCTAGTTAGTAGAACATTTATACTCGCTCTTGAGGAAAATACAACGCAAAGTTTCGCTGGTGCTTAAGGAAAAGGGCTATACTATAGCAGGCGAACTACCAACGCAACAGACACCACATACTCAAAATATTCTCCCTAAAATAAATCCGTTCACCTATTTACCTTCTTAATGAGCTGTAGCTCTGGCAGAATGCATGGTGCTGTCAGCTTTAAAATGGTCTCAGGATAGAACTGAGATTCCTAGAATCAAAAGCATACACTATCATAACCATTGAACCAATTCGCCAAACAACTAAAATCAAAGACCAATTAACTTTTATTATTACAGGGATTAAGTAGCTCGTATGCTGTCAAAGGTCATTCCGAAATTACTCTCGCGACTCAAGACATTTGTTTTTTCAAAGGTCTTCCAAAAGCTTTGAAGGCAGTGGAGAAGCAAATCGAAATATTAATCTTTATTACCACGAAAGCCATGTGCAAGCGGAAAAGACAAATTTTGATCATGAAAGGAATGAAATGCACAGAGGTGTGTTGGGCAAAGTCCAGTTAAACCGTGGCACCATTAAAAAAAATAATAAAACGCAAATTGTCCGTTGGGAATTTAGACTTTTGAGTCACGCACATGGAAGTGGCGCTCCAGCCTCGCGCGAGGCTCGCGTTCCGCACTTGCCTCACGGATGCCTCGGCTTGACTAAAAAACTAAACCAAAGCGCCAGATAGGTTAGCTAAAAGTAGCTAAAATGTGACGGTGACGCTAAAAGGTCTAGTGCTCCTATTTCATATAGCATATTTCAAGAAATGAGTTCGCCAACCGCAAGCTTGTCGTGGTTTAGAAATTACCTTCAGAGTGACTTCCAGCGGAACATGGCACGCCTTATTCGAGTCCACTTCGCGAGGAACGAGGACGCGAGGTTCTGCGGCTAATACATATAAATGTCGGAAAGCTTGTAGATGATACCTACCAAGACACAACAAGATCACCACCAAAGAAAATGCATTTTTAACGTAAAGTAAAGTACCAGGCTTCAGATCGTTCATCACCGAGACGTCAAACTTATGGCATATAGATGGACAATTTGAGAGTTACCCGTCTGTTTGAACAATAAACGAGATGCCCCATCTAACACAGCTGTTGTCTCAGTTGCTTTGTTAATACTTGTTTGTTGTTCGATTCGAAGTAAGGTGCTTGTGATGATAACTTTTACTTTTCACCTGAACGAACCCTTGTTTAATGTCTGAGGTTTGTTCCACGGAATCAAAGAATCGAGGGGATTGACAACAGCAAGTGGTAGACGTCTGATATGGCGAAATGGCAGCCGTTAAAATCTTATCAAAATTACAGGCAAGATTAACAGGTTCGCCCTGTAAAGAAAGCCTGAAAAATCGCAACACCACTCTTCTCCTTTCGAACAGCTTGTGGGTTGTTTGTCGTCTCACACGAGTGCTTCCCGCGGGGCCTACAGTTTAAAGTCGTTATCCGAAGCGACTTCAAAATTGCAACCATTATCAGATGTAGTCGCCAAAGCAGCACTTTCTCCTCAGTTATTTTAAGAGTGTTGGTCGCGCCGGAGTTGAACCCAAGACCACCCGCGCGGTGGTTTGATGCGGCTACACTAACTGAGCCCGCCGATTGGTGGTTCCCATAATAGAGCCCTTGGACTTGGCCTCGCTTGGAAAGAGAGGCTAATTATGAAACACGGAGTCCACTGTACCTGTTATCAGTGCTGGTAATAGGGAATCTCGGATAAAAGGCACAAACTAAGGCAGCAACCGCGGGTCCACTGGTACCAAGGGTAAACCTAAAGAAAGATAGTAAAATTTATGCAAAATCCATGAGGGCGACAGCGAACGAAGTAACAGTGTACATATCACACGAATCATCCTAGAAATACCGTTACATTTCAAACACTACCTCAGTGGCTTGCTCTCGATGTCAGAATTAAAATGTAATTTGGCAAAACGCATCAGCTTTAAGCTCCTGGGAAAAACTCCTAAAAATCTTTAGTTTATTCTGAATTTTACCTACTGTATTGTACATTCATTTCACAGCTCAGATATTCGCAGAGCACGAGCTCATGATTCTGCCACAACTCTCATTTCTCCTTCGAGTTATCAGACCGTTTTAATTTGGAACATTTTCAAAAGGGGAAACATGCATTGTTTAATAATTAATGTTTAAGGTTTTCGTGATATCTGATCTGGAATTAATTCTTCGTACCTCGACAAGGATAAATTTACAACACATCACCTTTGGTGCACGACGCAGATTCTTGAAGAATCTGTAGTTTACGTTATTACTTGATTAGCTAGTCAGATTCAAGAAGATGAATGTAGCGTATAATAATAAACACTTAATGACTGGTCCCGAGGGAAACAGTTCATTTTGTTTCCCGAGAATCTCAATGTTTCCCCGAGGCGCAGCCGAGGGAAAAATTGAGATTCAAGTCAAACATTTTGAAAGAAGAGGGAAGATTCCAGCGACAACATCAGGCCACCTTCAACTGCACGCTCTGATCACGTGCAACAGCGGTCAACATTTCGAGGGTAACAGTGAACTGTTTCCCTTTTGACGTCATAGTTTTCGCAATGTTGCCCGCTCATGGCATTTGGCGGGAAACAGTTTCATTGTTAGATGTCATGTGACCATAAACTAGCCAATGAATGGGCGCGCTGTAGCGGGAAAAACGCCAGCTATATAACAATAAAATATGTTACCTTCCACCTCCAAGAAACAGGAGTCCGATGGCCATGTGTACAGCCATATGACTGCCATAAGAAACATCCGGGGAATGTCTCTTACGCAGGTGCCGCGCGATCCGTAAGACATCCAAGTTACCAGTCCCCGCCATAACCTAACGGAAGTCAAAAAAGAGGAGCCTTGAGCGCAAAGTCAGCATTTCTCATTCTTAACTAACAGTTCACCTCAAAACTTTCTATTTTGGAAAGTCACAATTTCAGGACCATAAAACATTTTTTTAACTTGAAATCCTTGCGATTTTGATCCTGACAGACATTAGACATTTAGTACACAAGAAGTACTAAAAGTTGACAAAACTTTCAGTCATTTGTTCCACGGCTAGAGAAGATTTGTTTCATCTGCATAATTGCCCTTACTATTAAAAAGCCGAATTCAGTAATGTTTTTTTCCAGAGTTCGATTCATGTCCGCCATTCCGGCGTTCTCTGAAGCTTTTGAGTCGTAATGTGAGGTGATCGATCCAGACATTTAAAATTTGTGATAACCGGTGCATTTTTTCAAGCGCTAGCCAACCAGCTAACATGAAAGCTCTGAAGAAACTATAACTTTTGTTGATATAACATACCATAGCAAGAGAAAGGAGAATTGTGTCGAGGCAGGCCTCTACTGTAGGTTTGCCAGGCTAAAAGAAAATAATCAAAATGTTTAACTCCTCACTGAGACTTCGTCCTAAAATGGTCTCCATTTCGATATCCATTCGAGTTTCTTTTATAGACAACCTGTGCAAACGCCAAAGCAATCCTTAGTTTTGTAACTTTGTACGCTTCGTTAGTTTCGTAAGTATCTTTGTTGTTTTTGGTCATGTTTCCTTAGGGACTGGTCATTATTTGTGTGGCGGGTGGGGGAGGGGGATTTTTTTGTTTTAGCATGAAACAAAAAAACGTGACCCACCCCTTTAAGCCCATTAGCTAATTCTTGACCCACCCCCATATAACTTTATATAAGAGGTGACCCACCCCCCAGCCCCCTTCAATCAAAACCTCACTGAACGAAATCAGCACATCTTGTGCACCAGTGTCCTACTGTGCGGCCACTTCTTGTTGATGTGCGTTCTTGTATTGTTACAGTATGACTGTCATCATCTGATTCACTTTCGCTTTTACTTTCATCACACAAAACAAGGTCATTGTCACTGTCACTCTCATCACTGTCCTCACCAACACTGACGCTTGAAGGAAACGTAGATTCCTTTGAAGTTTCATAATAGTGTACTGTGATTCGCTTGATTTTGTCGATTTTCTTTCCGTTCTTGCTAAGTTTGTTATGCTCAATGTATGTGTCCAACTCGGGGACTTTCAGAGTGCCAAGCTCCCCCTTCTCTACAAGCGTTTTCCAGTCATAGCAATGTACATCTTTTAAAGCTCGAACTTGAAAAATAGGCCTGGCCCATCCCATGATTTCCTCCCCCACCCCCCATTCCCCACATATATAATGACCGGTCCCTTAGCGCCGTCTTGGTACCATTGTCGACCTTAGTGGGTCTCGCTGAATCGCGTTGGATCGGTATAATTTTCTATCAAAAAGGCGAAACGTGAAGGGTAAGTGGAAGTAGTTAGTAATTACCTGCTCCACGGCGGTACTTTTCAACAGATCCTGGCAATATTTGGTGTAGTACATCTGTTGTAAAAGAAGAAAGCACTAGCGGTTGAACACGAGCTAACGACGACTTACGAGTTTGGAAAGTCTTTTCCCCAAAACAAACTTTTTCGCCCGTCATTTAGGAAATCACCCAATCAAGCTTTCTACATCACCCTTATCCAACGACGCTAATAAGTTTTAGGAACCCCAACTATCTTTCCTAGTTTATATGCTTCACCAATAGGTGGTATTCGAGTTGTGCCACCGACGCCTTGTTGCTGAACGAAACCAATAATCTCTCGTTGGCGGCCTTTACCTTTTGTTCGCCCCTGACCAGCATTTGTACATTAAACAATTGTGATATTTTTTCCATTTTAGGAATTAGTTTCAAACCACCTTTAGACTTGCACCCTTCGTAGCTAGTGTTTATATTTGACATGATGTGTTCTGTAATAGAGCGACTGTCGTATGACTTACAGAAGTGTACGCAATTTGTTTCACCGACCAATGTTTGGCAAGATAAAAACAAAGCTTCTCCTTATCCCCGCCAAGGAAACTCCTAATATGGGCAGTAAACAGTTCGATTGCCCAATTACATTACTGTATTTCAAATGACGTAAAGCGAAACTTTCCAGAAAGTTCCATGGAGAGATGACGTTGTTTGCATCGGTGTTCGCTAAGCCAATGAAAATTCGAGCTTGTTTGTTTTTGTTCGATAAGCCAATTCAATGTTTTGCGTTTTTGTCTACGTTCTGTTTCTACGTTTATTTTTCAACGTCACATGAAAGTCGCTCTATTGTAACTAACCTTAAAAGTCCAAGAGCAAATATCGTAAAAAACTTGAAATGAAAGTTAAAAAGATCGCAGTTAGATAAGGAACTTAAGGCGATGCAAGCAAAACCTCAAAAATCCAGGCTTGAATGGGACTCGAACCCATGACCACGCGATTGTGCTGAACTTGCTCTATCAAGCCAACCGAGAGCTGGTGAAGAGAGTGTTTTCACATGACGTCACGGTGGCCATGTTGGCGTTTTTAAACAAAGAAATAGTGGCCACGATGGTGAACCAAACTAATCCTCCGGGAATTAAATTCTATTTTTATGCAAATGATCTCATTTGTTTCAGTAATCCAATATGGCTGCTGGTCACGCGAGTGAAAGCGCTCCATAAGCCACGTTCGATATATCAATATTCACACATGGCTACGAGACGTTATGGTTAAATTTGAATATTATTTTGTTTAGAAATCTCAATTGACACAAAGAAAACAGAACTGAGCCGTGAAATTTGACCATAAAGCCTCGCAACCATGCCTGAATATTGATACATCGAAGTTGATCGAACGCGGCCTATTGCGAGTTCAACTTATTTCCCGCAAGGGTTGAATGAAATGGCGAAATGAAATGAAAAGATCATGGGATTTCTTTGCTTGTTGGGTATTCCCATGGATTTTTCTGCATTGTTGCCGCATCACGGTTTTGGCGCGAGCAAACAGTTTTGCATGGCCAGAAATCCGTAAAAAAGTGCCCTTCAAAATACTTCGTTTGCTAATCACGCACGCGACTCTTAAGGCGACCGAAAACGTGGAAACATTGTAGCAGAAACATTGTTCCCCGGAATGTTTCCTCGGCGGGCAAACAAAGAAACATTTGCCAAGGAAGCAACGTGTTTCTGAACAAATTCAGAAACATTTTTGCTTCGGCAACTAGGGTCGCAAACGGGGAATCATTTACTTTCACAACAACGTTCCTCGTTTGCGGGCGCCTTTAGTTTCCGTACTCTCTTGATAGCACTTATAATAGCAAGAGAAACGTAATACCAGACAGTTGAAAGCTTGATGATTCGCTGATCCTGCGAATCGAAGCCCCATCGCCATACAGCACCCTGCAATAATGTTGACCTTTGCTTGACTAAAGGAACAAAACAGATAAACAGGAAATTAGGTTAGGTGATTATCACAAATTAGTGACAACCTACAAATGATGCAACAGGGCGAATTATTAACCAACCTCGTTCCTAGGACGGGGGGGAGGGGGAGGAAAAGAGACCCTGGGAACGAGGTTGACTCTAACCTTTCGTTGCCAGGCAACGCACTGGACATTTTAACGTTACCCTTGGAACAGATGCTACATGATCGCCCAAGTTTTTGTATTTATCCACTTGTGGTATCTCAAAATACTTTTAAAGAAAATTTACCTAAGAGTTTCCACGTCGATTTCAGAGTCCATTGCCTCAACATCTGTAGAACACGAGTCGCACTTCTGAACAATCTGTTGAAAACAAAAAAAAAACATAGCATTTCATTGGTTATTGCAAGAATTCAAGGTTTTTCATTACCTATCCACGAGAGTGGCCCCAAACAGAAACGCAGTTTTCACAAAACAAGCAGTGTGCCTCACGGTTTGAACGGCGCTTTCTAATATGGTGGAAACGTCAAAGCAACACTGAGCAAGAAATGGCAATAGACGAGAAAGCTTACCGCAGGTATATGGCTTTCTACCCAGTCCGAGGATGGTTGGATGCTGTCCCACATTATGAGCCCGCGACTCAAAAGCTGGAGACACAAAGCAAACTAATCGCATTAGTTCACCGGTACTTAATAGTAGATAATGATTATAAAGAAACTTCTCATTGCTTTTCTTTTGGCAACTTTTGGTCAAGATCACGCGCAAATAAAAGTATGCCTAGTGGAGCCGTAACTCCGTAAACAAGTGCAAAAATTGTTGTCTAAGAGACGGCGCGCAGAGTTCGAAGACGTGGCGAGCGTTCCGCATGTTTACTACGCGTAAAGAATCGAAACGACAAAAGAGGACCACTTGCAATTTTGTAGTGGGCGGATTGACAAGTGTTCGTCTTACCCGAAGCAGTAGGAAGTCAGGACGAATAAAATCCAACATAAACTGGGTGTCGGGAGCATCAAGCCAGGTTGCAACAGATCTAAGAATACAGCACAAGGGCAGAGAAGTCAGTAAAGAGTTCTTCACAAACTACATGAATTCCCTTTAACGGTTAAAAATCAACTTTCGAGGGAAAAGACGGAGCTGTTACAAGGGCTCTCGTAAATGGTTAAAAAAAAAACAGTGGACACAAAAAATACACAACAGAGATGTGTCCTATACCGATACAATGAGGTCGCATACAGCTGTGTGATACTTGATCTGGGCGTAACGATACAACATGGTCGGCAGTAATGTACTACATTTTCAAACTCAAGACGAAGCCAAGCCTTAGGTAAGCAGCAGACTGAGGTATTGGTAGTATAGGCATCTGTTAACTCGAAATCTGTGGAAAGTGGGTAACACAACACAATGTCACGCAACAATCCACATATATTTCGTCACGCGCGGGGACGCATTGTTGCCTGCAGGACTACGTGGCTAGCAAAGCCTTTGATTTGACTTGATTGGATGAAATGATTTTAAGCGAATTATCGAGCGTAGCAAGGCAAAACTGACGAAACGAATCATTTCATTGAAATCGTTCCATTAAGATAGAGCGAGTTTCAAACGAGTGTCGTAAAGTCAAAACCAAAGCAGTTACTTTGGCCAATCAAAAAGGACGGAGACAATACAGTAGACCAATCAAAACTCGAATTACACGTAGCCGACACAAATCGCGGGAAAATGTGCTCGCGCGGGCCACGATTGGTTTTGGCTTCACTGCTGGTTGGTTTAAAAACTGGTGCGAGAACTTTGAACCAATCACTGAGTGAAGTAATTACTTTCGACACTCAATTGAAAATCGCTCTAACAGCAAATACAAACATACGTGTTATTGGTCTTCATGAACATCAAACCGAGAGCCACGGTAGCACCAGGTCCAGTAACATTGATGTTGACACTGTCCCCTTCCTGTTAGCGAAAGAAAACAGTGAAAGCCTTATCCAAAAGCACAGATGTTTAGTAATCCAACAATCGTCACGATAACTACGCGAGGACTTTACGGAGAGAATATAAGAAGGTCACACATTGTAACTGCGGATATGAAGCGATTTTCTGAGCGATAATGTAGAAAAAATGCAGACTAACTTGAACGGATTAGAACCCAAGACCCTGCGCTGGAGTGTTTTCACATGAAGTCACGGCGGCCATGTTGGACGAGTGAAATATTCTTTTGGGAATTGAACTCTGTTTTTATGACAATTCTTGCTTTTGTTTTAGTATGCAAACATGGCTGCTGGTGACATGAGCGAAAACACTCTATAGCGCTGCACTATTGCTCTATCAATAAGCTATCAAGCGATCTGGGAGCTTAGCAATTGCGATTTGATTCAAAATCCCTAAGACTATAGATGGAAGCACGATTATGGAGAAAATATAAGAAAGTCATAGATTGGAATGACGAAACGATTCTGTGACCTTTTTCTCAACGTCTTTTCCGTTCACAGCCAAAACCAACCATAATTTTCGATTACATGCCCAGTCCTGAAAGATATTTATTTTTATATTCATTTACTTATACAGCCTTACCTACAAAAACAGGACACGAACGAAAAAGGAGAATTATAAAAGAAGACTGGTAGACCACTACAATATTAAGCCACTTTCCGTGAACACCCTTAACACGCCTTTAAATGCCTGACAAACTCAAATGCGCATATTACACCGTGGCAACCAGCACGCTTTCGAAAGTTCAAGGTAAAACGCAAAATTAATCTTGACGGTGCACACAAAAAACGCGTACCCGTGATTTGACATGTTTGAAAAGAAAATAAATGGGTTCTGCATATTTATCAACATTTGAATCGTTACCTTGATTTGATAACTTGGGGACTTGAACTTCTCTTTTTGCGTCCCAGTCTATAAGACGAAGAAACAAAATCGGTAACCCTCCTTTATCGAATCCGTTATTTTATGATTTGCACAATTTCTTTTCGTAGTCAAGAACCTTCACTGACTTTTTACATACTGGCGCATTGCACAAGGGAAGGCTCAATGAGATAGAAAAAAAAGTGGGCCAGACGAGCTGAAAGAAACGCTTATTTAAACATTTCAATTTCCCGCGTGCTACCATTTAAAATAATGCAGACGTGTTACGGTAAGAACAATTTCAGCTTTGGTGAGATTTTCATATATGAAAATTGTTTCACGGCACACAATGCCTGTCGCTTGAAGGTGGGGCCTTTAAGGTCATCTTTTTGTAGGAGTGGAAGTCTTCAAAGTTGTGCCTATCAAAGCGGGATCTATTCGGAAAACAATAACAACAACAACAACAACAACACTTTGTCATGGATTTCGGTCGTTGCTAAACTCACCTGCGGTTTAGTCTGTCCTCCAACCATGTAATGATACAGCTGGTCTGCAATTTTCAAATCTGTTACACTTGCAGCTTCGCTACCATGCTGAAAAAGGAGAAGACTCTTCTTAACATTTTTAAGTGA